>NC_086154.1:234084729-234384729 GCF_035149785.1 Candoia aspera
ATAATCTCATTTTAACTCAGGTAGTAGTAGCATCATGATCTTTAATAGACAAAAGGAAACATCTGCTTCTCCTGACTTCCTCTTTGGCAAAGATACATTGTCCCATTGATTTCACAATTTAAATAAATGTTTTCAGTTTATCCAGAGGGGCTTCCTCAAAAGATGGATTTGTTCCTTTTTTCATACTACATTTAAAGTACTTTTTCAGTAACTTCCTGGATTGTAAACAAATACCACAGAAATTGGGGAAATGGCATTAAGTAATACGAAAAAAAGGGAGGGTTGGGTTTTTTTGTTTTTGCCTTATATTTTTAATCTTATCCTATACAGGTAGTCCTTGGGTTATGACCCTAATTGGGACTGGAATTTCTATCACTAAGCAAAGTGGTCATTAAGTGAAGCATCATATGAATATGACTATGCTGCTTAGCAAAGGCAGTTACGGCAATCCTGATTGCAGTCGTTAGGCAAGGACCTAATACTTCTCCTGCCCTGCATGAACTGCCTCCGCTTCAACTCCCCCCACTCACCTATCTCCCCCCCATCTCTGCCCTTTTGGCCACCCTGCACAGAATGGCTGAGATGAAGAGGCTGCTGTATTCCACCGCTGCCACCCCCCCCATTTTTTAATTTAATTAATTAATTAATTTTACTATCCTGCCTTTATTAATTTTATAAATAACTCAAGGCAGCAAACATACCTAATACTCTTCCTCCTCCTATTTTCCCCACAGCAGCAACCCTGTGAGGTGAGTTCACTGAGAAAGAATGGATGGCCCAAGGTCACCCAGCTGGCTTTCATGCCTAAGGTGGGACTAGAACTCTCTGTCTCCTGGTTTTTAGCCCGTTGCCTTAACCACTGGACCAAACTGGCTCTGACAATGTCACCACCCCCAGCTGATCTTCATTGTTTTTTCACTTCATCTGGGCTCATTTCTGCCTCCCCAACCTCCAGGCTCCTTGCAGGCCTGCCCTGCTTCAGCAGTCTCACCCCACCACTGGCTGGGGGTCATGCATGCATGCTTGCCACCAACCCTTGCCACCACCAGTGTCAGCGAGCCCAGCAGAGGAGAGGCAAGGCGAAGAAGACGATAAAGGTCATTGGGGGCAGCAGCAGGTAGGTGGCAGCAGAATACAGCCACCTCTTCACCTTGGCCTTGCTGTGCAGGGCAGCCAAAAGGGCAGAGATAGGGGGGACTTGGGTGGGTGGGGGGAGTTGAAGTAGAGGCAGTTTGCGCAGGGCAGGAGAACATGACTGTGGGACGCTGCAACAATCATAAATGCAGGCCATTTGCCAAGTGCCCAGATTTTGATCACGTGACTGAAGGGATGCTGCAGTGGTCGAAAGTGCGATGACCGGTTTTAAGTCAATTTTTTTCAGCGCCACTGTTAACTTCAAACAGTCGCTGAACAAATGGTCATAACCCAAGGACTACCTGTATGACTATTTGGCGGTTTTATTTTGGATCCAGTTAAGGGAACCTCCCAAGTTCAGAGGCAGTATGTATTGACTCTGTTTCTGAGAACAATAAAGGGAAAAATTACAGGGCTCTTGCCCTGACACCATTAGTTGGTTTTCAGAGACAACAAATTGGCCACTGGGAAATGAAAAACTTTTGATTACACATTACCCTAAAATTTAAAAACTATTTTACATCCATTATTTTACATCCACTATGGCATGATTGTTATTCTAGATCAATTGTAAGTGGGAACACCACTAACAACTTATGTTATGACCTGTGGTTACAACAATGAACTTATTTATTACTTACCACTAACACAACATTACCTCTAAAAATTATTTTTTGCTTCACAAATGACCTGTGTAGCTGTTGGACCTTGTCTCCACATACCTTCCCATACATTAACAGGTGAGATGAGGCCATGGATACCATTGAGGGAAAAAACCTTAGCGCTAGCTCTTTTGGGTTTATTGGTTTAGTCTCTTCCAACTCTTCGTGACTTCATGGACCAGCCCACGCCAGAGCTTCCTGTTGGTCGTCAACACCCCCAGCTCCCCCAGGGACGAGTCCGTCACCTCTAGAATATCATCTATCCATCTTGCCCTTGGTTGGCCCCTCTTCCTTTTGCCCTCCACTCTCCCTAGCATCAGCATCTTCTCCAGGGTGTCCTGTCTTCTCATGATGTGGCCAAAGTATTTCAGTTTTGCCTTGAATATCATTCCCTCAAGTGAGCAGTCTGGCTTTATTTCCTGGAGGATGGACTGGTTTGATCTTCTGGCAGTCCATGGCACTCTCAGAATTTTCCTCCAACACCACAGTTCCAAAGCATCTATCTTCCTTCTCTCAGCCTTCCTTATGGTCCAGCTCTCGCAGCCACATGTTACTACAGAGAACACCATTGCTTTAACTATGCTTTAACTATGCGGACCTTTGTTGTCAGTGTGATGTCTCTCCTCTTAACTCTTTTATCGAGATTTGTCATTGCTCTTCTCCCAAGGATTAAGCATCTTCTGATTTCCTGACTGCAGTCAGCATCTGCAGTAATCTTCACACATAGAAATACAAAGTCTTTCACTGCTTCTACATTTTCTCCCTCTATTTGCCAGTTATCAATCAAGCTGGTTGCCATAATCTTGGTTTTTTTGAGGTTTAGCTGCAAGCCAGCTTTTGCACTTTCTTCTTTCACCTTGATCATAAGGCTCCTCAGTTCCTCTTCACTTTCAGCCATCAAAGTGGTATCATCTGCATATCTGAGATTGTTAATGTTTCCTCCAGCGATTTTAACGCCAGCCTTGGATTCCTCAAGCCCAGCATGTTGCATGATGTGTTCTGCATACAAGTTGAATAGGTAGGGTGAGAGTATACAGCCCTGCCGTACTCCTTTCCCAATCTTAAACCAGTCTGTTGTTCTATGGTCTGTTCTTACTGTTGCTACTTGGTCGTTATACAGATTCCTCAGGAGGCATACAAGATGACTTGGTATCCCCATACCACTAAGAACTTGCCACAATTTGTTATGGTCCACACAGTCAAAGGCTTTAGAATAGTCAATAAAACAGAAATAGATGTTTTTCTGAAACTCCCTGGCTTTTTCCATTATCCATCGGATATTGGCAATTTGGTCCCTAGTTCCTCTGCCTTTTCTAAACCCAGCTTGTACATCTGGCAGTTCTTGCTCCATGAATTGCTGAAGTCTACCTTGCAGGATCTTGAGCATTACCTTACTGGCATGTGAAATGAGTGCCACTGTTCGATAGTTTGAACATTCTTTAGTGTTCCCCTTTTTTGGTAGGGGGATATAGTTGATTTTTTCCAATCTGATGGCCATTCTTGTGTTTTCCAAATTTGCTGGCATATAGCATGCATTACCTTGACAGCATCATCTCTCAAGATTTTGAACAGTTCAGCTGGGATGCCGTCGTCTCCTGCTGCCTTGTTATTAGCAATGCTTCTTAAGGCCCATTCAACCTCACTCTTCAGGATGTCTGGCTCTAGCTCACTGACCACACCGTCAAAGCTATCCCCAATATTGTTATCCTTCCTATACAGGTCTTCCATATATTCTTGCCACCTTTTCTTGATCTCTTCTTCTTCTCTTAGGTCCTTGCCATCTTTGTTTTTGATCATACCCATTTTTGCCTGGAATTTACCTCCAACATTTCTAATTTTCTGGAAGAGGTATCTTGTCCTTCCTATTCTATTGTCTTCTTCCACTTCCGTGCATTGCTTGTTTAAAAATAATTCCTTATTTCTTCTGGCTAACCTCTGGAATTTTGCATTTAATTGGGCATATCTCCCCTTATCACTGTTGCCTTTTGCTTTCCTTCTTTCTTGGGCTACTTCTAGTGTCTCAGCAGACAGGCATTTTGCCTTCTTGGTTTTCTCTTTCTCTGGGATGTATTTTGTTGCCACCTCCTGAACAATGTTGCGAACTTCTGTCCAGAGTTCTTCCAGGACCCTATCTACTAAGTCCAGTCCCTTAAATCGATTCTTCACCTCCACTGCATATTCCTTAGGAATATTAGTGAGCTCATATCTAGCTGGTCTGTGGGTCTTCCCTAATCTCTTTAGTCTGATCCTAAATTGTGCAATAAGTAGTTTGTGATCGGAACTACAGTCAGCTCCAGGTCTTGTTTTTACCAACTGTATAGATGTCCGCCACCTTTGGCTGCAAAGGATGTAGTCAATCTGATTTCGGTGTTGTCCATCTGGCGAAGTCCATGTATAAAGCCCTCTCTTAGGTTGTTGGAAGAGAGTGTTTGTTATGCAGAGTGAATTGTCTTGGCAAAATTCTATCAGCCTATGTCCTGCTTCGTTTTGTTCTCCCAGGCCATACTTACCTGTAATTCCAGGTGTCATTTGACTGCCCACCTTAGCATTCCAGCACTAGCTCTCCTATTCTGAAATATTGTCCCCCCCAAAAAAAAACATTGGCAGGTATCGCCTTTATTGGCAACAGGCAAAGACCCTTTTTCATTATATCAAACTTTTCAGATGCATCCTGCCAAGCGCCTGTGGCTTAAAAAAAAGTTTTAGTTACGTCTTTCCTCTTTTGCGTTGCCCAAACAAGTAAGGCCAGCTTCCCTCACTCACCTCCCTCCTTGAGCGGGGACAAACCGGGGGCAACGGCGAGGGGCGAGGAGCAGCATCCCTCCAGCCTCCCTCACGGTTTGGGGCGTGGGTTTCTGCGGGGAACCTCCCTCCGCTTCTCAGGGCGACGCACTTCCTTTCCCCACAAGCCAAAAGTAATTCGCTGCGCGCAGCCGCTCCTTCGGTCCTCGCCGGCTAAGGCGGCCATGGGGCAGCCGCTCGTCCTGGTCGCGCTGGGCTGGATCGCGGTGCTGGTCCTTCCGTTGCATTCTTTCTCCTCGCCGCAGAATGGTAAGGCTGAGGCTGGGCTGCTCCTGCCAGCCGGGAAACGCGGGATTTAGGGTGGTCGCGGAGAGGGCCGTTCAGCCATCTTTCCCAGCACGAACAGGGACCCCGCGCGGAGTCGCCGTGCTGGTCGCCCCGCAGACGGCTCAGCTGCAAGTCTCCCGTGGGGCCAGTTCTATCTGCTTGGTCGTATTCGCCGTTCCTTGAAATGCACTCTCTTTGCTATGCAGACGCCTTGGGACTGATGAAAGGCGAACTCGGCCGGGCTTGTTCCTCACCCCACGGTTTGAACTTTGCCTGGAAAGCAAAACCTGACTTTTCTACGCCCTGAGCCACTTTTGCTCACCTGCGTGGCTAAATAAGCTCATAAAGCCCTGATTATATCCGTTTGCTGGGTTAGGAATAACACTGACATTTCGATTTCGTTTATTTCTTTTATCTATCCGACTATGGCTGCTTTCGACGGAAAGCTGAAGGGACAGAGAGTCTGTTTTGAAGAAAGGTGTTTTTGAGTTGTCCTCGCTGTGGCTTCCTCTGGCTTCTTCAGTCGATGTTTTTCAGCAGCCTTTCCCAGCCACCCCCACCCCCCGCATTGGATTATATCTCCCCATTTTCTTTGGGCAGCACAAGCCTTTGGGCAAGAATGGAGTTGTAATCCAATCCATTTGGAAAATGGGCAATTAGAGTTGTGAGAAAAGCCCTTCACTGAATAAATTTGACAAAGTCTTGAGAAGCAACAAAAAGTTTTATTAACGTTCTTGCAAGAATGGGTGCAAAGCCAAACTAGGCACACCCCTTTACACAAAGAATGCAGTTTTATTCCCTATCCCGGCAGTTAGAAGCCCTCCTCCTGTTCCCCATTGGATAGGTACTTAGGAATTAACAGCCAGCCAAAACGCCTAAAATACCATGGGAAGTCCAGCCTCTGTTTATATCTTCCATTCATCACTTTTTACCTCCCCCAGTCCCTTATTTACTTCTTCCCTTATAAGGCAGCTAGCCCCCTTGGAGCAAGTAGGTCAGGGTCTTGTCTGATCAGTTTGTCAGATTTGATCCACAGCTTGTTAGAACTGGTTTTGAGCATATTTTCAGCATTGGTTAGGCAGCTTATTTCCTTTGTGGTTTATTTGTTTAGTTGCTTCCGACTCTTCGTGACTTCATGGACCAGCCCACGCCAGAGCTTCCTGTCAGTCGTCAACACCCCCAGCTCCCCCAGGGACAAGTCCGTCACCTCTAGAATATCGTCTATCCATCCTGCCCTTGGTCGGCCCCTCTTCCGTTTGCCTTCCACTCTCCCTAGCATCAGCATCTTCTCCAGGGTGTCCTGTCTTCTCATGATGTGGCCAAAGTATTTCAGTTTTGCCTTGAATATCATTCCCTCAAGTGAGCAGTCTGGCTTTATTTCCTGGAGGATGGACTGGTTTGATCTTCTTGCAGTCCAAGGCACTCTCAGAATTTTCCTCCAACACCACAGTTCAAAAGCATCTATCTTCCTTCTCTCAGCCTTCCTTATGGTCCAGCTCTCGCAGCCATATGTTACTACGGGGAACACCATTGCTTTGACTATGCGGACCTTTGTTGTCAGTGTGAGGTCTCTGCTCTTAACTCTTTTATTGAGATTTGTCATTGCTCTTCTCCCAAGGATTAAGCGTCTTCTGATTTCCTGACTGCAGTCAGCATCTGCAGTAATCTTCGCACCTAGAAATACAAAGTCTTTCACTGCTTCTCCATTTTCTCCTTCTATTTGCCAGTTATCAATCAAGCTGGTTGCCATAATCTTGGTTTTTTTGAGGTTTAGCTGCAAGCCAGCTTTTGCACTTTCTTCTTTCACCTTGATCATAAGGCTCCTCAGTTCCTCTTCACTTTCAGCCATCAAAGTGGTATCATCTGCATATCTGAGATTGTTAATGTTTCCTCCAGCGATTTTAACGCCAGCCTTGGATTCCTCAAGCCCAGCATGTCGCATGATGTGTTCTGCATACAAGTTGAATAGGTAGGGTGAGAGTATACAGCCCTGACATACTCCTTTCCCAATCTTAAACCAGTCCGTTGTTCCGTGGTCTGTTCTTACCGTTGCTACTTGGTCGTTATACAGATTCCTCAGGAGGCAGACAACATGAGTTGGTATCCCCATACCACTAAGAACTTGCCACAATTTGTTATGGTCCACACAGTCAAAGGCTTTAGAGTAGTCAATAAAACAGAAATAGATTTTTTCTGAAACTCCCTGATTTTTTCCATTATCCATCGGATATTGGCAATTTGGTCCCTAGTTCCTCTGCCTTTTCTAAACCCAGCTTGTACATCTGGCAGTTGTTGCTCCATGAATTGCTGAAGTCTACCGTGCAGGATCTTGAGCATTAGCTTACTGGCATGTGAAATGAGTGCCACTGTTCGATAGTTTGAACATTCTTTAGTGTTCCCCTTTTTTGTTATGGGGATATAAGTTGATTTTTTCCAATCTGATGGCCATTCTTGTGTTTTCCAAATTTGCTGGCATATAGCATGCATTACCTTGACAGCATCATCTCTCAAGATTTTGAACAGTTCAGCTGGGATGCCGTCGTCAGTTGACTTCAATGGACTGGAACCTTTGTCATACAAGAGAAACTGAAAGAACGGAGTATATCGACTCTCCGAAAAAAAAGACTGAGGGATGTCACATAGAAGAAGATCAAGAGCTGTATTCCTTAAAGTCAGAATGTAGAGCATAGAATAATGATCTCAGGCAAATTCCAGATAAACAAACTTCCTAACAGGAACAGCAGTTTGACATAGGAATCAGTTATCAAAAGAGGCACTGTACTTCACAGGATATGTTCAAGTGGAAACTGAATAGCTATCTGACAGGGATCCTTTAATTTGGATTCCCACACGAAACAGCATAATAGGACTGAAGGATTTAAATGAAGCCTTCCAACTTATAATAGCCTTTACTTCTGCAGTCGAAACAGAAATGCAACCTCCAGGACTTCCTCCATACCTCCTCCATCTGTTCCTTTGGATAAACAAAACTGTTTTGCTATACTACTAAGAAGTTGGTGATCTGTACTTCTTAATAGAAAAATAGACCAGAAAATGTTTTCAACAATAACAAACAGCCAAAAACAAAAATTATCTATAACACGTTACCCGTCGGGCCATGATCCAACCGCAATAAAAATTGACAAATAAAAACTAAGCAGCAATGTACATTACCTAAAAAGAATAAAATCAATATGTATTATAGTACATTTACACTGGGAATTAAAATAATGCTATGTAAGTATAAAGGTAAGCATAGTGGTTAAGGCCCCAGGCTAGAAACCAGGAGACTGTGAGTTCTAGGCCTGCCTTAGGCCTGAAAGTCGGCTGGGTGACTTTGGGCTAGTCGCTTTCTCTCAGCCCAACTCACCTCACAGGGTTGTTGTTGTGGGGAAAATAGGAGGAGGAAGGAGTATTAGGTATGTTCACCACCTTGAGTTATTTGTAAAAATAATAAAGGTGGGATAAAAAATAAAAAATAAAAATTACTGATAAGATTTACAGTAAAAAACAACTTTACTGCTGTTTTTAGCATCTACTCATTATCACTTCCACCAGTCAATTTACTTCATTGAACAAATAGGTTTTCCAAACCTTCTTAAATGCCTCCAAGAATATATGGAACTAGAGCAGAGAGGTAGGAAAATCCTGTAACTGAGGACCCAGATTCTGAAATGCCCTCAAACTAGATGGAGCCACACATACAAAGGGAATGGGGGGAAAAAACCCCTCTGTTCTGTTGTATAAACGGGATATTACCAAGACAGGAGCTGCGACAAGTAGTGGAAGGACCTTTTAGTTCACTTTAATCACCATTACGATTTTTAAAAATTGTATTTTTAAAAAGTATGGATGTGGTATGTAGACAACACCTTTGTCATAATAAAAAGGAACAACTAGAGAAGACACATGAAGCAATCAACAACACCTTCAAAGGCATAAAATTCACAAGAGAAGAAACAGCAACACACCACCCTTCTTGGACATCCTCATCAGTAGAGGAAATAACAGCAAATTAGAAACACACGTCTACTGGAAAACAACCCACCCTAACCAAGTGCTCCATTACCAAAGTAACACCCCAACCTCCCACAAGAGGAGCTGTGTAAGAACATTATTCAGATGAGCATAAACACACTGCAGCAACACAGAACCCCAGAAACACACTGTGGTGCGTGTAGAGATATTATATTAGAAATGTTTTGCTTACAATGGTACCATGCTAATCATATAAGAGATATATGAACTGGAAAATGTAATGTTAGCAAAACTGAAGTGAATATTTTAGAATTTAAAGATCCAGTCTTTAAACTCTAAAATATTCACGTCAGTTTTAACTTATATATATATTCAGTTAAAAAAAAACCTATTAATGATTCTCAGTGATCTCCAGTCGGACACAATTGAATGGGTTAAAAAAAAAGCGACCTAATACCATTACCTTTTTTTTCTTTCTTTTTAGGATCTTCTTCCAAGAATGGCACTAGGGCAGGACCAAGATCCTTTTCCATTAGAGTAGAGGGAGAATATGAAGCAATTCCAGATTTATATAATGGTGCTGAAAATGGTTTGGAAATTGGGTCAGGATCTAGCAGCCAAAACAGAACACAGCCTCTTCTAACATACAGTCTGTCGAAAGATGTGGAATGGTACCTGTCTAGTGGATGGCTGACCTTTTTCATCCCAGCAGTCTATACTCTAGTTGTGTCCCTGAGTCTTCCTCTGAACATCACGGCAGTTCTTCTGTTCTTGCTAAAAATGAAGGTGAAGAAGCCAGCTGCAATGTATATGCTCAATTTAGCTTCTGCAGATATACTTTTTGCGAGTGTCCTTCCATTTCGGATTGCCTATCATTTTTCTGGAAACCACTGGCCTTTTGGGTCTGCCATGTGCTGCTTTGTCACCGCCACATTTTACTGCAACATGTACTGCTCCATTCTGCTGATGACAGTGATAAGCATCGATCGCTTCTTGGCTGTGGTCTACCCAATGCAGTCTCTGTCCTGGCGCACCCGAAGGCGTGCCTCTGCGGTTTGTTCTGCCATCTGGCTTGTCTCAGTTGCTGGGGTGGTACCTTTGCTTATCACTGAGCAAACAAGGCACATACCTCCTCTGAACATAACAACTTGTCATGATGTACTGAATGAAAAAGACCTCAAAGGATATTATCTTACTTTTTTCACTATTTTCTGTTCATTTTTCTTTTTTGTGCCATTAATTGTTTGTAGTATTTGCTATGTCTGTATCATCTGGTGTCTTAGCTCTGCAGACATTGCTGCAAAACCGGGTAAAAAGACGCGAGCTTTACTCTTGTCTGTGGCTGTTTTCTCCATTTTTATTATATGTTTTGGCCCAACAAATGTTCTCTTGCTAGTTCATTATGTGAATTTTTCTTACAACAGCTACGTGGGCAATATATATTTCGCTTATCTCCTCTGTGTCTGCATTAGCAGTATAAGTTGTTGTATTGATCCTCTGATCTATTACTATGCCTCTTCTGAATGTCAGCGTCACTTGAGCAATTTGTTGTGTTGCAGAAAGGACTCTGAACTCTGCAGCCTTAGCTCCAATAATCCTCTGGGGAGTAGAACAAGCCAAAGGGCTACGTGCACCAGTACACTTGATAACAGCCTCTACCGAAAATTACTAGCATAGATACTTTTTTTGGTATTTCTGGTATGTACAGTATGGCTCTGTTTTAAAAACACTGCTATGAGGAAAATTCAGACATGAACATTCTTTATATAATCAGTCTGTCTTATTAACATAAAGCCTGCTACTGTAACAGTTGCAGTAACTGGGGAGAGATATCAAAAATCTTAGAGAGACCGTGAATACATCTCTATTTAAGATAAAAAACTGAACACAAATTTATAAAATGCTGTTAAACTCTAATGAGAGTTTGTCTTTTCTAAGATGTAGGATCAGTTGTCATATTTTCACAACAGCCACACAGAAGTTGGCTACCCTGAGTGGTATGGGAATCTACACACATCCATTTTGTATCCAAATCTCTCTCTCTCAGATTTCTGCCAGAAAGATCCAGGCAATCTCTCATCAAGTATGGTTTTTCTCCCGCTGCATCAGAGCTGTATTCTTCTGTGAGCATCAGTGACAAGCTGGGAGGCATACAGATTAATGAAAAAAGGATGCACTCAGGGGAGCCACGGAATAATTCTTTCTTAGTGATTTCACACATTTTGAAAAAAATCAAACCACTGTTTGCATAGCCCTGTTACTTTATGGGCGTAGTGCTTTCCTGGGTTCTAGGTAAAATGCTGAGAACTAAATGTGTGTAGATTTGAGGACACAGTATAGTCAAACTCAATAAAACCTGGATCTGCACTTCCTGAGTAGATTGTTGTTATATATTCTTTGTATATGAATGTGTGTGTATATATGTGTGTATGTTATATACACATATAGAAACCTGTTACTTCATAATTTTTTATTCTTTTAAAACTGCAAATGCTGATGGGCACAGCTGTTTTATATTTTATTTTTGAAAATTGAGTGACACTCAGTTAATAAATGTGTAAATGGTCTTTGTGTTTGCGACTTTCTATTCATAATTCATAAACCAGGCCCCAAGACAGTACTGAAAATGTGCCACAAGTTAAATTAAGAAAAAATACACACTCAGGTGATGCTACTGCTTTACCAATGTCCAACCCAATTCCTAAAGTTTGCTACAAAGTCTTCAGAGGGAAAGCAAATGGTACTAGGGAAATTTGCCCAAACCTACATGGGTGTTACGGGATTGTATCAGTGTAGTACAGTGTTTCCCCATGCTTGCTGGGGAATTCTGGGAGTTGAGTCCACACATCTTAAAGGCTCTGAGATAAACACTGCTGCAGTATTTTAATGCAGACTTTATATATTACCTTCAAATATTATATATAGAACTTTGTATATGTGTTCACAAGCAGATACTTTCAGACATAATGACTACATACGAGAGGTAAATGGTTGTGAGAGACACACTCCTTACTGTCCACAGATGTATGCTCAGCAGCATTAAAAAGAACTCCCTGAATTTGTAGACTTTTGGGTCCAATTGCTCCTTTTGGCCACTAGAGGCTGCCATAGCTATAGCAGAATTAACCAGCAAGCTTGAGCAAGCTGCAAAAATGACGTGGAGGAGGAAACAGTAATTAAAAATAGAGGTACTAGCAGTGTGCTCTTGGATTATCTATCTATCTATCTATCTATCTATCTATCTATCTATCTATCTATCTATCTATCTATCTATCTATCTATCTATCTATCTATCTATCTATCTATCTATCAATCATCTAATTTTCCCCCGCCCATCTCCTCCCATCAGGAAACTCTGGGCGGTTTACAACAATCGATTAAAAACAACAACCATAAAATACACAGTATAAAAATACAATAAATAATATAAATAAAGGTAAAAATAAAGAATCTAAAACAGTCCAAATGTGGGAGGAGTGGTCTATAGCAGCCATCCCCATGTAGATCTATTCCCCTCTCCACCCCAGGCGAAGCGGCAGAACCAGGTCTTCAGACTCCTCTGAAAGGCCAGGAGAGATGGGGCCAATCTCACCTCCGGGGGCAGCATGTTCCACAGGGCGGGCACCACTGCAGAGAAGGCCTGCTTATTATACCTGTATGATTTACATTTTGCTTTCTCACACTCATATTGTATAAGATTTGTTCAGAAAATACCATGAAACGACAGTTTCTCCCAGTCATTTTGCTTTCTCACAGTCATATTGTATAAGATTTGTTGAGAAAATACCATGAAAAGACACCATAGTCAACAAACAACAAACATGTTCAACAAGCATGGGGGAATGAGTTCCTCAACTTTGCTCTGTATTTCCATTATCCTTTGCAATGGTGTGCCGTCCCGCATTGCCTACACTGTTGCTGGTCACTTACAGGTTTTATAACCACCTGCAAGTCCAGTGTTTTTCAACCTTGGCAACTGTAAGATGTGTGGACTTGATTGCTGGCTGGGGAATTCTGGGAGTTAGTCAACGTCCACACATCTTACAGTTGCCAAGATTGAAAAACACTGTGCAAGTCACTCCACTGATTACTTTAGTCTGGCCAAACAGACTTCTACAACTAGCAGCTGATTGTTTGAGTCACGTCCCAATCTCTTGTGAGGGGATCCAACTGTTAACAGATACATCTTTCCTCATAATTCACAATGCAAGGTTATTGCAGCTGGGCTAGGAAGGGCCAGCCTCTGTACAGAAACAGCTTCCTTTTGCAGTGATCATGCCCTCCCCAGTACATTTTACCATCTTTCTTGTTGCTGAAAAAGGTAATTTCCAAGATAATTGAGAATGAATATTATCTTCATTATCTTCCCAGGGTTCCTAATCCTTCTCCATCTGCCACACCTCAATACCTCTGGTATTGAGGCTTCCTGAAATTCTGGGACTTCTCTTAATGATAACTAGGAACCCCCATCATCCAAATTTAACTCTCTGACTGAGGCATTGTTCAACTTATGAGAAAAAATGGCAAACTTTATCCAAAGATGTGCACCCATGTACTGTTGTTTCAAAACAAAAACTATTGCAATTTTTAAATTTTATCAATTCATTCAAAAAGATTGGATTTATCATTTCCATAAGCTTAGTTGCTTGCCATTGCAACATTTCATGCACCATTATAACAATTTCCTGTATTTTCCCATCCTCTCATGAGACAGTTCTTAAAAGGCATGACCAATTCATTCTCATCTTGGTCTTCATCTTTGCCCCATGGAGATTTTGCTTCTGTACTTCTTTTCGTCTTTATTGTAAAGCCCTTTGATTCTATGGCCAGTGCAAATTAGTTAGCTTCTCTGCCAACAGACGAGCTGTTCCTGATTTTTTTTTTTCCAACAGACACAAAAAGTTTAGCGACAGAGAAGGCACTCCTCCTAGTACCATAAGATGGCATTGTTGGAACCCTAAGCATGCCAACCTGGTCAGATCCTATAGGATGGGCAGAAACAATTGGAGAAAGATGGTCCACAAATATCCAGGCCTTGTGCCATGTAAGGTTTTATAGATGATAATCAGAACCTTGAGTTGCACCTGGAAGCCCACTGATAACTTCTCTAACAGCTGTTACATGGATGTACTGAGGTATTCTGGACTAGTTGTAGCTCCCAAATGATCCTCAAGGGTAGGCTCCATGTAGAGTAGGTAATATACATGTAAAGTGACTAGAGGAGTAACCATGAGAAAGGCCTCCTGGTCCAGAAAGGGTACACAAGAACAAATATGTGCAAAGGCTTTCCTGGCCATTGCTATCAGCCTCTCAAGTAGGAGCTGTGAGTCCAGGAAAAAACTCAGATTGTGCACCAATTCCATCTGGAAAACAAAAGTGCAACTCCATCTGGAGCTAAAGTTGGTAAATTGTCAAAATCCAATGATCCATGAGCCCACAGCCCCTTGGTCTTGCTAGGGTTGAGTTTAAGCCTGTTTTTTCCCCATCCAAACTATAACAGCCTTCAGGTACTGTGACAGAACCTTGACAGCATCACTTGGCCACTGCCAGGTGAGTTTGCCCAGCAGCTTCATGTAGATCTTAAACAGGAGAGGAAAGAACATTGATTCCTGAGAGACCCCACAAACCAGGGGTCTCAGGCTTGATCTGACTGGGACCAGCCATGGAGAACCTTCACAATATCTGCCCCATGCTTCCAGTCCCTGTAGCTGGTCCAGAAGCAGATCATAAAATTCTAGTGTAAAAATAGCAGGGATGGTAGCTCCTTTGATTGACTTATTGGTTGATATTGATTAAATGCCATCAGGTTGGTGTCCTCTCTTAGAGATGTCACACATATTCTCCCAGAGATAGCTCCTTCACAGGATATTAACTTGGTCAAGTTTCATCTGGTTTTCTTCAATGGCTTCAATGCAGTATTTTTTTAAAAAATATTCCTGTACTTCTTTTCAGGCAGAGATAGCAGAAATATGCAAAGAAGAGATCAGCAACTTCCAAATTGTCCAGCAAAGATTCCAAGTTATACTGAAGTGATGCAGAAAATGTCCTTTCCTAAAAAATGAAAATTATTTACTTTACTTGCTTCTATTAAAAGTAAGCTCTTACTTGTCTACTTACTTTTCTGTGGTCCTAAACTTGCCATAACAGTGAAAAATGATAATTGACTGGCCCTTTGTGGGGCAATATAGATTTGCTGCCTCACTGGGTACAAGGTTCTAGTGGGGCATCAGGTGGATTGATAAACCCATCTGGAAAATATGGTCGTTCCTGTGAAATAGTCCCTCACCCATGACATGCTTTGTTATGTCAGGGTTGTCTTGCTGACTATGCTCTGAGGCAGCCGAAGTGGGTTGGCATGGTGACGTACAATGCCACAGAGGTAAATAAGCCACAAATAAAAAAAATTGGCACAAAAAAGTAGCATTCTTAGACATTACTTCCTATTTCTAAAACAACTAAACATTTGGACAATCCCTCTAAGTGTTAGCTGGGCATTCATTCCTTCATTGTCAAAAGATTTTAAAGCATTCCAATCATACATAATTCAAAAGTTAAGTTTGACCCAAGAGTGCCTCCTGGGTTGGTCATACGCTTATGAGCTGTCTTGAGAGGACAACACATTATGACATTCTGTTGGCACAAGGCAGCAAAGTCAGAGCTTGTGGCTGACCACATTAAAGAAGCTGAGTGAACAAAGCCCAAGCGATGTTAATTTTTGGTAGACACATCATCCCTGTTTCCAGTTGAAAACTGTTTCCTTCATAGTGCAGAGTAGAGTAGGGATCACTTGGTGTCCTATTTTCCAGCTCTATTCTGCTGCTGTTATGTATAAAAAGAGTTAAGTCTAGATTCACCAAAGGATTTCTCCATCCATGCTAATTACTCACAGTATTGTTTCCTGTAACTGTAGAATGTTTTGTGCCTTTGGATGTATAGAAACATACAGTCAGTTTACACTGATTACATTCTCACCTGTTGTTGATGTCTTTCTCCCTCCTTTGGCCTGCCTTAGAACCCATGTTTTCCAGTTAACTGTTTTGATATTTGTGATGCTTAATAAATGAACATCAAGCTATATATTTCACTAGTTGAACTGAGTGGCATGTGCACTTACTCTGCTCTGGACTAGGGATTGACTGGAAGTATGCTGGGTACAAACAAAACTAGAAATTATCCACACTAATTTTCCAACTATCAACTTTAATAAGCATAGAGACAAATGAAGTTATAAAATTCATAGTCTGGCTTTCAAGTTATTGTCAGAGTCCATCATACCAATTCAACCTCCATTCCACATATGGAAGTGAATTTGCAACATTGCATACAGTAGTATCTGTAACAACTCTAGAAGCAGAGAAAAATCTGGGAAGTCCTTCCTAAGGTTATTTATTTCAATTTAATCTTGGCTTTGAATCATGACGCTGCTTCAAAAAGCTTAGCAAATTGAAGAACCTTTTTGAAGAACTGCACAGCCTCATATTTAATACAGAGTCATGGTATGAAGACATAATGAACATAGTAGATTGGTTTTTGTATTTGGAATGAAAAATAGTTTTTCATCAATAGAACTCTTGGCTGGTTTTAGACATATCACTTCCATTTCAAGTTCCAGTGATGAGCAATAAAATAAATCACTCAGTCCACTGAGGAAATACTCAGGGCAAATGAGTTCTGTTGATTAAGAAGGCTTAATTGTTATTTTCTCTCCCTTATTTTTTCTGGGTCATGCTACATTCACAACCACAATAAATGCATCTGTGCCCATAACATCTACCATAATGTGTTTTTCAGAAACATTGTGCTCTTAGGGAGCATTTTTTGAGGACACAAATCAATGGGCAAGGGAACAAACCATTGGAGCTTTCCCCTTATTACAACTCATTATCCTCCTGAAAAAGAATTAAAGAAAGAAAGGAAATTAGCTGTGTTGCCTGAGATCACCTATAAGATGCTTTTTGGACCAGCTCAAGAGAGAAATTAACTCACTCTTCCTTCTTTCTTATGCTGCCCTCTGACTTCATGGATTGAAATGGTTTCACAGTGTGATCTCCTGCTGCCTTAAGGAAACCTTTGGGTCCAAATTGAATGAAAAAAAACAAAAACGAGTCAAATTAGGTTTCCATTAACCCTTGATCAGAGAAAAGGAAGGTGTTTTTTTAAATGTTACTTAGGTTGAGGTTTAACAGCTTTTCCGGAGGAGAAATGGAATCTTCTTGGAGGATGCTACACTGTCTTCTCTGCCTGCTCTGTGTCTTGGGTGCTACCGTGAAAACGAACAGTGAGTACATGTCACTGTGGTTGGTCAGTGTATTTTTTAAAAAAACATGAGCTGCTTTTATACAAGGTGGAAGGGACAAAACTGCAATATGTTACTCAGGGCTTTAGTTTTATGAGTGTTCACTTTGTCTTTAATATTGTGTTTTAAAGGAGAGGAATGGGTTTGCCGGCACCTCTGAGAATTTTCTTGTAGAGATGCACTCTATCTGCAATGGATGTCTTTGGGGTAAAAAGAAAGGATGTCAAATTATTGTTGTTGCTATTGTGATGTTGCTGCTGCTGTTGCTTGTAAAGTGACTCCCCCCCACAATTCTGTACTTCCTCCTGAACCTGAAGCTTTACAGTCCCAGTTATGGGAGGGTAGAAAACAAAAGAAAGGAAGTATAGCAACCTTAATTGTCTCAGAATGGATACATTTAAGAACCTAAATCAGTACATTCTAATCTAGATGTTGCAGGAGGACAGCCATATTAGTTTATGGCAGCCAAAACCCAGTAGAAGGCTGGTAGCACCTTTTCAGACCTAGACATTGTATTAAAAAGCACAGCTTTTGTGATGCTCAGCTTCTTTCACTCCATCACTCACTCCCAGTCATGCTCTTCGGCAGACTCGTCCTTCCACAGTCCAGCCACACTATAGGTCTGATGAAGAGTGCTGCAGTTCATGAAAGCTAAATAAAATGAGGTAGTCAGAAACAGTGCTACCAGACTCCTGATTATATTCTAATCTATAACTTAGTACATGTAGTCCTCGCTTAACAACCATAACTGAGACTGGCAACTCTGTCACTAAGCGATGCAGTCATTAAGTGAGGTATCATGTGATCGTGAGGGACTTACGACCTCATTTCCAGCACAGTTGTTAAGCGAATCATCCACGGTCATTAAGCAAGACATCACATGACTGCAACTTGCAATTTTACTGCCAGCTTCTCCATTGACTCTGCTTGTCAGAAGCTGGCTGTGAAGCACGCAAATGGTGATCATGTGACTGTGGGATGCTGCAATGGTTGTAAATGCCCGCCAGTTGTGAAGTGTTCCAGTCTTGATCATGTGACTGCAGGGATGCTACAATGCGAGGACCAGTCATAAAGTTACTTTTTCAGCATTGTCATAACTTCAAACAGTCACTAAACAGGGCAGTTGTTAAGCAAGCACTACCTGTAGTATATTTTGATGAAAAGAGTTCCATGAAATGATGCAATGCAATTCATGCTAGTGTTTATATATTTCACTTTTATATTGCTTTTTAATTTTGTTTTCCAGATTCATCAGATCAAATGATTCTTTCATCCAAGCCTAGGAAACTTTTGCCAACTTTAATCGATTCCCCAAATGGGACTCTGTTAGACATCCACAGTAAAGAAGGAAGTCATATTCTCTTTGCAGAAGATGCTGAAACATATTTGACTAGTCCATGGCTGACTCAGTTTCTCCCTGCAGTCGACATTCTTGCATTTGTTCTGGGTCTTCCCTTAAACTTTTTGTCTGTCCTTATCTTTGTGATGAAGACAAAGCTTTGGAAGCCAGCTGTGGTGTACATGCTCAACCTGGCTTCTGCAGATCTGCTTCTAGTGAGTGTGCTGCCTTTTAAAATTTCCTATTTATTGAGGGGACACAACTGGGTCTTTGGACCCACCATGTGCCGATTGCTCACTTCTACTTTCTTCTGCAACATGTACTGCTCCATTCTGTTGATGACGGGGATCAGCATGGATCGTTTCTTGGCTGTGGTTTGCCCCATGAAGTCTCTTTCCTGGCGCACAGTGAGATGCGCCTCTGTGGTTTGTTTTACCATCTGGCTCCTCGCCATAGCAGGGACGATACCATTCCTGGTTTTTGATCACACTCATTGGATACCTCAGCTAAACACTACCACCTGCCTCGATATCATAAACATTTCTGTTACTGTGAAATTCTTTAGCCATTACTCTTTTGCCATATCTGTTCTCTTCTTTTTGATCCCATTACTAATCTCTACCGCTTGTTATATGTGCATTATAAGGCAACTTTCTTTGTCCAGTGTTATGGTAAAGCCGGGGAGGAAGAGGCGTGCCATCTTCTTATCTGGAGCTGTCTTGTGCACCTTCTTTCTTTGTTTTGGCCCAGCCAATATCCTGTTGCTGATGCAACTCTTTTTTCCACATCAACAGCTCCGTAGCATCTTTTTTGCCTACACGCTCACCCTTTCCCTGAGTACCCTCAACTGTTGCATCAACCCCTTAATCTACTATTACGCTTCCTCAAAAGGTCAGAGCCAGGTCTGGAGTCTTCTGTGCCACAGAAAGCTGCTTCTGGTTGGAAAAGGGAGTCAAACAAGCAGCAACACTGCACCCTTTCCCAGTGGCTTAGACCATTCATTTCACACTTAGTTCTTTATAGCTGTATCTAAATAATGCATGGATTTGTAATATCACAAGTGTGAATATAAATTTTCAGTGTCACATGGGAGCATTTCCCTATATAGCAGGGGTATCTGCAGCATGGTCAAAAAAGTCAGGATGGGGACTGTGACTGCATAATTGAAGCCCCACCTTTTTTTTTATATGTGTTGCACTTGCAGTTGTGAATATGAGCTCAGTTATTTCAAACTATTTATTCACATTTATTACTTGATTTTTGTTCCATCTTCACACAGTGAAGCCATAATTAAAACACAATTGAAACATTAATAAAAAAAGCTATACCCATCCAACTTAATAGCAAAATCAGCTTATTTGCCAAAGGCATTTATACATATATACATAAAAAACAGAGCTAGTTTGGTGTAGTGGTTAAGGCACTGGGCTAGAAACTGGGAGACTGGGAGTTCTAGTAGGCATGAAGCCACCTTAGGCATGAAGCCATCTGGGTCACCTTAGGCCAGAACACTCTCTCAGCTCTAGGAAGAAGGCAATGGCAAACCACTTCCAAAAATCTTGCCAAGAAAACTGCAGGACTTGTCCAGGCAGTCTCCAAGAATCAGACACGATTGGATTAAAAAAAAAAAATCCCTTTCAAGGTAAATAACATTATACAGAGCACAGAAAATGACTAAGAAAAAGTAAGCAGAAAAAGTACTCTAAAGGTACATAACAAGAGAAATGGAAATATAGAGAGATCTATATTACTCCAACACCATTCACTCTAATGCTTTGTGTCCTTACCCTTGCAAGCTATTCTTGCTTGCATCACATCCATACATTCCTTCATTCAATGCCTTTTGTTGCTTTCACTTCTTTCTCTTTGAGGATCTCAATTCCATCCCACCAGAACTTGTTCAGATTTCCCCTTCCTCTCAACACATTCATTCTTTGTTCACATATTTGCTTTGTGATTCATTCCTGTTATTTCATCTATGTGACCAAGCCACCTCAGTGTACTTCTTTCATACTAGAAACTCAATTTTTTATTCAATTTAAATTGTTTAGTGTGAAATTTTGGAATCTAAAACTGAAGCTGTTGAGATTCAGGATTGACACTTTGTCTCTGATACAGTTGTATACAGATTGATTAAGTGCCATCAAGTCAGTGTTGACTCTTAGCAACCACTTAGATCGATTTCCTCCGTGAAATCTGTATAAATATTTGTGCATAAATACAAAGGCAATGGGCTGCAACACACTATCTGGCCTGCTATTTTATATGCCAAATCAATTGAAGTATATTATTCCAAAGAATTAGGAGTATACGGTAAGGCAGTTACCTTTTTAAATACATTCTCCCTAGCCTAATTTGGCATGTTCCAAAACTTGAGAAACACATAAGGATCTGTCTACGAAAGACAATTTGCCCAAGAAACTAAGAACAGTGCAGAGTTTGGCTCTGGTGAGAACAGTACAGAGGTTGGCTCTGCATACCAGATCCCAAATAATCTGAGCTCCAAATGCCAAGTATCTTGCATTTGCACAAATATCTTGCAGAAACACACCCAGGCTCCTCTCCTCACTGTATCACTACATATACACACTCAAGCAAAACCACCCCCCTCCACTGCTTCAATTAATATGACAATCTCAGAGTCTTGGCTTCTTCCCACCGTCATCCCCGACTACTTAGTACTGAAACTCATTGCCCTTTCTTTTTATTTTGTTGTAAAGGCAGATGCTCTGGGAATTCTGATCCTAGTTCTCCAGCCCCCTCTTGAAATGTCACTGGGTTTCATGTGGGCACAGAGATCCTTTAAGGAAAGAAGGAACAAGGATGAGTGATAATTAGAAGATGGAGTTTATCTCCCAAAATTCCTAATTTTTGGTGCATTAAGGGAGGTGTTTGAGGGCACCAGTGAGTGGAGAGATACTGTGCTGGAAACCCAAGTTCTTCTATGCAGCACAAAATCACAATGTCTTAGTTCATAAATCAATGGAGGACAGCCAGGGGGCAGTAATGGGCAGTAATGGACTAGCATTTCAAGAAAGCTACAGTTCATCAGGAGTTTCCAACCCATCTCCTTTGCTCTGAACAACAGCTTTTAATCACACTCCATGCTAATAAGCTCACCAATGCAAGGATGTTTGTGTTAATGATCAACATGTGCAAGTACACACATACGCATACTTGTAAATGTAATGCACAATATCATTTTAAATATCTGATTAAAGGACTGCATTTGCAAACGCATCTGTAATAATGTTAAAATCTTGAAAGTGCTGCAAGATTCGTTGTCTCCTTACAATATTTTATTATTGTAACTTCTACCTTTTGAGGGAGATGGACGGTGACGAAATTTGAAATCTAAATTTAAAAAAAGAGAACAGAGCAAATTCTCTTGAAATCGTGGACCTAAGCTTCATAGAGTACATATTAGGTCAACATTTAAGCAGTCTTTATCTTTGACTTTTTAGTCTATCTCATCAACCTACACTATTAAAATCCTTATAAGGTACTAGAAAACAACAATCTTTCCCTAAGGACACAGGGGCAATCCATTTTACATTTAGTCCTGGTATTCTACATAAAATTTGACAGTTTATATTCTAATTTGGAAATGTATGTGATTTGACAATGTTTTAGTATTATTGGAAGAATAACTGAAGAGCCTTCAGATAAAAAGTACTGGAGAAACTATTGTGTGTGTTTTCCCTGCTTTACCTTAGTAGTCCTTTGCAGATGGTATAGAAGAAATAACTGAAATGTACCCAAGATGACAAGAGTTAAGAATCCTTCCTTCCTCACGAAGAGGTTTCATGTGATTTATCACCCTTTTCTATAACACTCTCCAGATCTTGAGGAGCCTTCAACTCTATACAGTATTTCAAATGAAGCCATTCCAAGTATTTATATAACAATATTATTGTTCTTCTGGTCACTTAATTTTAAAGCAGTTTCAGCAAATACTGAAACATGCAGGGATCATTCACTGAAGTCTACAACTGGAACAGCTGGATTTTCTAGTCCATACCCATAAGCATTTCCTCTCTATGGTGGCAAATGGACATATATGGACATTGTCTTTCTCAGAATATGAAAGGGAAAATGGAAAATTAACTGCTGATGGGATAAATTTACAGAAGGAAGGAAAACACAGTTTTGCAGAAATTCAGGTGTACATCTATGTCAGATGATATTTTAACCTCTATAATGATGTATATTTTTCTTATTTTTACTAGAATGTTTCCTAATGTGGAAAAAATTAACTACCAAAGAGCTTGAGAGTGTTCTCTTGTAAGAATACAGAAAGTCATGCTGGCTGGGGAATTCTGGGAGTTGAAGTCCACACATCTTAAAGTTGCTAAGGTTGAGAAACACTGTCCCATGTTATCCGTTCATTCAATATTACTGTAAATTAAAGTGTCGATTTGTGTCAGGGCTGACTGACTTTGACTCTGCCAGGCTATTCTGTCTGTTCACCTAATGAAAACCTGTGCCTCTTGGAATTCCACTGTTTGACTTTGGATCAGACTAACACTGACATTTGTATTTTGAACCTTGGACTGCCTTCTGAGCCGATTCCGCCATGGCTCTGGACTCGTTTGTTGGACTTCCCCTCAGGCAAGATGCTCAAGGGGATTGTGACTTGCATTTGGGGTGTGCGGGCAACTACATGTTTTGTTTGTGCTGCCTCTGTTTTCCATCCCAGTAAGCTATTACAGCTTTATCTGTGGGCACTGCATATCTTGGCCACACCCGGGACATCTAGTCCTGTGGAGAAGTCAGAGGTAGATTATAATGGTTGTCCCCTGCCCACCAACAAGAGACTGTGCTATCAGGAGAAGAACCAATAAGTGATGATAAGAACTCTATGCTTACCACTTTGGAGTGGCAACAGCAAGATTTTAAACTGTATTTATTTATCCCCAAATTAAACTTAGAAGAAATTAAGCCACTTCTGGGCAAAAAGAATGTGGGAGCTAGTTTTGGCAAGCTCAGGTTCAAACAGCCTAAAATCAGATTAGGCCCTTACAATAATACTTCCTCCAGCCCATTGCAAAAGGCGTGAGGGTTAAACCTTGATTTCAGTATAAATAGGGATTATATCAGCGGGGGTGAGTAGAAAGGTGCAAAGGGAGTGATCTGGACCCCTCTCATTTGAGAGCAGAATCTGGAAGGGCATTGGATGAGAGTTCTCCTGTTGCTTCTGGTGAGAGAGGGGCCTGAAGCCAATCTTCCCTTCTGGCCCATAGATCTCAACCCAGCAATCAGCCAACCAGATGCCTGGAGCCTCTGGCTTCCAGCTGCTGTTGCTGAACTTCAGGTCTGCCTGTAATAAAGCTTCTCTTGGCAGCCCTGACATTGCTAAACCCTGGTCAGGAGGGAAAGGGTCTCTCTTTCTTGGAAAAGGAAGTGGGCCTCTATGAGTGTTAATGCTTCTAGTCATGACCCCAGTTACATAGGAATACTTTTAGTCATTGTACTGCTTCATTCAATGCTTTCATCCCACTAAAGTATCAGGGAGTGGTATGCCACTCAGGGTGAGCAGACTGGAGCTGCCTATAAGCCCAATAAATGCATAAATATTTAACTGTCACTGCAATTCTTTCTTGACAACTTTCCTAGCTGTTGTAACAAACTTCCTTTTTAATTTCTGCATATGCAAAGGAAACTGGACAAAAATATGGTTCGTTTCCTCACCAATGTTTTACAGCAGGGTTCCTCAACCTTGGCAAAGCTGGCTGGGGAGTTCTGGGAGTTGAAGTCCGCACAGCTTAGGGTTGCCAAGGTTGAGGAACCCTGCTTTACAGTGTCTTCTAGAGTTCATCCAACCATTCTTATGCCAAAATAATAGTAATACAGACAGATTTTATATCACTTCAACAATGGCTGCTATGCAGACATTGTAAGTCACTAGTGTGGAAAAGATCTTCAGTCTGGCAAAACCAGGAGGACAGCCTGCCGAGTCAGAGCCAACTTTTTTGAAACAAAGCAAACCAGAACAAGCAAAATGATGCTAGTTTGCTTGTTTACCTCTAGATGGCAATGCTCAGACGCCTATTACAGAAAGGCTTAACAACTCCACAGTACTACCATAGAAAGCAACTGAATGCTAAGTTTCAAATCACATGCACGGTTATATGATGCCAATTCTCTAACCTACATTGGGATTTCCTTTTAAGCCAGGGGAGGAGAAGTCAAAACATGCATACCTTTTTTCAAGATTTGGAGATTGGGAGGGTCACATAGCAGAAAGCCAATTCTCATTAATGATGCTTCTACAAATGGAGGTTCTACCTATCTTATCATCTATCTTGCTCATATATTTATGGCATGGGAATTGCTAGAGCCAAGTCATATTAGGGTAGTAAAAACATGCTTCTGAAAAAGGAGAAGATACTGAACGAGATAGGTCCAAATGTAGAACAGAGGGAGGCAGAAACAACTAAATGTTCTTTTTGGTGTAGGACATCTCTAAGATCTATTTTATTTTTATAAGCTGGATAATTATACTCATCTCTTATTTACTAAGGAGAGTCTCTATCGTCTGATCAAATTCTCCCCACGTAACCCTGTCTGCAAAGGAGAGAAACTGTCATGAGCACTGATGGTGAGCAGGAGGGGGCCCGTATCCAGGGGGGAAAATGCATGTGTAGTAGTGAGGAGTTGAGCAGCCATTCAAAGAGACACAGAACAGACCTGCCTTGACTTTTGGGGTTTATCTGTCTGGGTTTTTCCCACGCTTCTTCAGTTTGTTAGGATTTTCTGTCTAATGTAGCAGTAATAAAACACTAGAGACCTATTCCTCATCTCAGCGTGGTTCCTGACTGTTAGGACAGAAACCCACAGGTCAACTGATACTGAGAGACTCAAACTCCATCTTTCCAGACTACTGGCAATGCTGGCTAGAAATAATGGAAGTCAGAGTCCAAGAACATCTGGAGGTGATGGTCCCAGCAAGGGCTGCAACTGGGGGGGGGCAACCGGGGCATGTGCCCCGGGTGCCATGCTAGGGGGGGGCGCCAAAATGAGCACCGGGGGGTGTGCCAAAATGGGAGTGGAATCCATGTTTGCCCCGGGTGACACAGACCCTAGTTGCAGCCCTGGTCCCGGCTTCTCTTGCCAGGACCATAGCTTGTTCTGGGAAGAGGAGTGGGATGGAGTCACCTAACCTTTTTCCCCCAAGGCAGTAATCCTAAATAGGGTTGCTCTTAAACAAGCATGCTTAAAATCAAGCTGCAATAATCCCTTAGGTAGGTTTTTTAAAAATGTGCTCTTGATCTGTTTGTAAGATTCATGAAACCTCCCCACATATTTGCCAGTGTTGAATATTTGTCCATGCTTACTTACAGACAGACTGCTATAAAGTAGTCTATTCAGCATGCTTTCGATTTTACTTGAAATCCGATTCTGATCTATTTTTTAAGATGCTCAGCCAATACAAATCTGATTCTTTCAGAGGAAGGAAATGAAGCATTATTGCATCCTTCCCCAGCCTGGTGTCCTTCAGATGCTTTGAACTACAGCTCCCAATCCCCTAGCTAAGATTACTGAGAATGGTGACAGTTGTAATCCACATCTACACAAGATGTGGATACAGGTTGCTTTACAGGAGGCAAGACTTCAGCACTATGAATGATAAATTTTGGGCTTGATGTGAGGCTAGAAGTATTCTGAGTGCAGAGCAGTGATCTGCTTTTCATCTCTTAACAAGAAGGAAGGAATGTTAGGTTGCAAATTCAAACTCTTCAAGAACATAAACACTCAAACCTCATTACTGTAATACGTAAATCAAAATGAACTTTCAGAATGCACATTGATTTCATTTAGGAGTAGAAAACTTCACAGAAACTACGATCTGAAGTTATTTCTATGAATTTAGTATCTGAGTAGTATTATTGTACTTCTTGAGCCTCTCATGTTATGATGAGACTCATCTCCTTATAAGGTACTAGAAAACAGAGCGCAAGGATCAGTAACTCAGAACTATGTGTTCCTCCTCCTAACTGTACAGTGATGCTTTTTCAATCACACTAGCTTCCTTGTTTGCTCCCTTAATTTTTACTTCTTCATGTTATTTCACAGCAAACATATAGATAGATAGATAGATAATCATCATTTGATATTTTGCTTAACAATCAACCATTATAATTTCAGAAATTATTGTAGAATGCAGGAAACATGGGATGTTTCAAAATCACTTCACACATGTACTGTAGAATGAGTACACATAGACACACAAACATATTTTCCAAGTATCCTGCCCAAAGAAGATCAGAGCCCCAGCCTCCAGCTCAAAGATGAGAGAGGTTGAGCCAAAGCAATCCAGGGATGTTTTAGCATCATTCTACCATTAGTTCTTGACACCAATCCCAAGGCTAATAGTCATGTGCCTACATAATTTGGGCCTTGTGGATGCCTTCCCTGAGCCTGATTCCTCAGATGAATTGAGTACCCCCATTCTGCTGGGCTTCCTCTACAGCACAGTGGAACAATGGAAAAAAGAAATGCTTGCCTTCAGGCAAGTGGTTGGCCTTTAAGGTTTTGCATTCCACTGGGGAAGAGACTGTTGGCAGATTGCTAGGAAAGCCTTTGGCCCAGGAGAGATCAGAAAAGTCACACACCAGGCATTTCTATAAAAATAATTTTATTTATAGAAAGCAAACATATTTACAGGCTCTCAGTGAGAGCTGCTTAACTCTCTACATGCCTACACAGAAGGGAAACTGAAACTAAAACAAGTCCAGGCAAGGTCTTCTCCCCAGGTGCAAAAATTAACATCCGAAAAGAGGACAATTAAATTCAACCTCTTCACCCAGCCAGAATGATTAGTTACCATAGTAACCTTAATCTGTAGTAGAAAACATATTAACAGAGACAATGGACTGAATGGAAGGGAAAATGCCTGGAGACACATAAGTCACTGAGTAAGAATGGCTACCGGAGAGAGTCACAATTAGAAAGAATAACATAAACAACCTTGTCTTTGCAACAAGGTTGAAGAATCTACGGTTTCCCAAACATCTCTGCTCTTGCTGAAACTTCTCTCAATTGTAGTTTAAGTAAACCTGGAGATCCATAGGTTACCTATCTTGCTCTAAACCTTTATTGTTGCATAACCCTAAAATACGTAGGAGCATGGATAGCAATCTGATGCCTTCCAGATATTTTGGAAAACAGCTCTCCATCTATACTTACAAAGGTTAGAATCGTGGAGGCAATGGTTTTCCCTTGACGCTCTATGGAAGCAATAGTTGGACTTCGTAGAAGCAGGATAGAAAAAGTATTGATGCTTATGAACTTTGTTGCTGGAGAAGACTCCTGAGAATGCCATGGAAAGCCAAGGAAACAAACAAATGGATCAGGGAACAAATCAACCCAAGAGTTCTTACACAAGACAAAAATGACCAGGCTCAAATTATTTATTTTATTTATTAAATTTGTCACCGCCCATCTCCTCCGACTGGAAGGATTATTATCCTTCTTTGGACATATTATGTGAAGACCTAGCTCTCGGGAGAAGTCTATAGTGTTGGGAAGAGTGGAAGGAAGGGGAAGAAGAGGATGATCAACATCCAACAGGTGGATAGACCTGGAATGATGCATCCAATATCAATATGGGGACCTTTTCTTATTTTGGAAGGGGGGAAGACTAATAATGGGTAGGGGAAAGATGTGACAGTGATCTTATTACCAAGACTAGTTTCCCAATGGATTAGACTGTGTGACAATCCAAACTTCTGGCATCTCATATTCCCCTTTCTCTTTACCTTAAATTGGATTGGGAGAGTGAGATCCCTTGCTTCATTCCATCTGGTCTGTTGCACTTGCCATCTTTGTGCTTTATTGGTTTTATTCTAATGCCTTTGATTGTTATGAGCCACCCAAAGTCACTGGGAGTTGGGCAGAATACAAGCTGTTTATTATTATTATTATTATTATTATTATTATTTCAAGAAAGAGCAGTTGCATTACCCTCTACTGAGTTTCACTGGACTTCATGTGACCCATGGTCAGTGAGTTGCCCACCCTTAATTAAGAATACTTTTCCCCAATTTTGGCACCTTACAGATATATGGACATGATCTCTGAGAAATTCCCAAGCAGTATGGTCATTACTTAATGCTGGGAAAAACATGGCCACACATCTGGAAGCCACCCTAGTTGCAGAAGGCAACTGTACTTCTCCCTACCCTTGTGTATTTCTAATTGCAATGAATTTGAATCCCTGAAGATATCTTAAGTGTAATATATATTAATCACAAGATGAACAAATGTACATGAAGGACACTGGATTAGGTACATAAGCATACTCAGTCTTCTGAGTAATAGCCAAAGTTACTTTTTTCTTCTGGCTGATACAATCACTTCTTTTGTCCTGTAAGGCCTGTTCTCAACCATGTTGAAATATTGCAGGGTCTGGAACTAACACAAGAATTAAAATTCTGAAGAAATCATTAGCACATGAAATGAAATCCAGAGTTTTCTCATTTTATGGCTAAAATTCAAAGTGCAGCCAAGAAAGAAACAATTTATATATTATGTGAAGTCCTTTAAAAACACAAAAGAAATCATATTTTTACACAATATTTCAACTGAGAAAAAACAATTGTCACTTGTTTCAGAGGTTATGAGGGTGTATTTCAGCACCATCTTGGTCCTATTATGATAAAGTTTTACTGTAATTGCTAACCCTTGACAAAATTTGAGCATTATTACATTTTCTGGTGTTGATTGTCGATGATTGTTTAATGTTCTGTTTGCCCTGGTAGTGAAAGTTGTAATAAAAGGAATGTTTTCCATAGCCAAAATCAACATTGATTGATTGATTGATTGATTGACTGATTGAAGTATTTATTTATTGCTCTTCCAATCATGTCTGGCTCTGAGTGGCTTACTGTAATGGTATGTGGGAAAGGTATTAGGTTTGTTCTTACAAAGTATTAGGAGTATTAGGTTTGTTCACTGCATTGAGTTATTTAGAAAAAAAAAGGCAGGATAGAAAATAAATAAATAAAATCACAGTTTACTAATTATGCTTATGGGCCAAATCAGTTGATAATTTGCTGGGTCACATTTGTCTTCTTTTGATTAAACGTGGCATTTGAGTCGATCCCTAAATACAAGTTCTGAGCAAGACAGGTAATCTTTTCTCTTGATCACAGACTAGCACTTTTGATTATGAGAATATATGAAAATACAACATGAACCAGATCTACCTCCTTATGATCCCTTTCAGCACTATTCAAAAGTGGATCAAATAAAGGTGTGTTGTAGTTCCTCCCTTTTTTAAAAATTGTACATCAGTTCCACAATTCAAGTTTTGTAAAAAAAAAAAAAAATTCTATCCACCTAAGTTGGCAAATAAATCTGTGCCCATTCTAATTTACACTGATGACACAGATATCTTATCCTCCATGCAAGTTAGTTTAGTTAGTTAGATGGGACCTCCAAGCTTGTCTTATATTCTGAAGAAAAAAGACTCAGAATCAACTATGACATGACAAAAGCAATGACCTAAAAGACTTGAAAGCTGCAATCACTGCTGCAAGATAAATGGCACTCACAGAGAGCAAACTAAGGCTTTTAAATATCGAGGCATTATTTGAAACTTCCATGTTGTGGAGGAAACAAAAAACATAAATTAAGGCAACCCTGATTTTTAGCAGTGACAGAGATAGTAATCATGTATCTACTACTATAAACATCTGTAAAGCCAGATGATTAGCCTTCTGCTAATATAGCTTGCATATTTGCAGCTACAAAGTCCATGACCCCCAAAGCAGTCACAACTAAAGTATTCTCATCAATCCAATCTGTTTTACAGTAATGTCTTTTGAAGACACTTTGCAAATTAAAAGGAACCTTTTGTTCTTTCTTATATAAGCCTAAAGCAGTAATTCACTCCTTTAATTTAGTGAATATGCTTTATTAAACAAGAAAGGAATGAGTTTATTCTTGATGGTCACGTCTAGTTATCCTTTAATGCAATCATTCCAGATCTATGGGTGGTCTGTAAGTATCCAGTAGGTGGTTTCAAGTATGGGTACCAAAATATATATTTTTTTAATGGTTGAAATCTTGGAAACACCAACATTTTGTGAGATTTGATGATATATGGACATAACTTCAACCAAATGGATGTGACTTTGGCCATTTCATTTTTTAAAAATCCATTATTTTTCTTACTTAAATTCAGAGTGCCACTAACTCTTGCATTATGTGATGGTTCTTAAAAGCTTTTGATGAGGAGGAGGAGGAGGAGGAACCACTGCTTTAATGTAAACAAATATATGTGTACATGTAAATTAGATATATATTCCAAACTTAAATAATAAAACTAGAATTCTGAACTTATATTCTGCCTTGTAGAATTGCTTTAGGAATTAAAACCAGTTCTGTACAAGGAAACATATCCATGTAGTCCATTGGGAATCAAGCTCAACTTGAGGGAGATTTATCTTTTATAGGAAGTGGGAAAATACGTTATTGGGTATTATGCCAGCTGTTTTTTTAGTGAGCAAGGAATGATGCTTAATTATAAACTGACCAGAGAAGTCAAGCAGACAGTCTTTGTCTAGTAAAGGTAAAGGTTTCCCTTGACATTAAGTCCAGTCGCATCCGACTCTAGGGGGCGGTGTTCATCTCCGTTTCAAAGCCAAAGAGCCGGTGTTTGTCTGTAGACACGTCCGTGGTCATGTGGCCGGCATGACTACATGGAACGCCGTTACCTGCCTGCCGAAGCGGTACCTATTAATCTACTCACATTTGCATGTTTTCGAACTGCTAGGTTGGCAGGAGCTGGGACTAGCAACGGGAGCTCACCCCGTCATGCAGATTCGAACCACCCACCTTCCGATCGGCAAGCTCCGCACGCTGAAGAGGGATTAAGCAGGCAAATTATAACTAAACAAAGATGTGAACTTCAGAGGATTTTGAGACCAAATTTATAACTTGGCCTTTTCTTCAGAGTATCTAGACCAGGGCCGCCACAAGTAAGTGTGCACATTGTGCGCTGCATGTCAGGGGAGCACCAAATTAAATTTTAAAAATCAATTCTCCATTCCAAACACCAACCGCATGTGCTCACTTATGTCAGATTTCCCTTCTTCCAAAACAAGTGCTGTGTATCAGTTCAGAGAAACCATACGTATCGCGCAATCCAAAACTATCAGTGCCACTAACATCTTCCAGTGCGCATATTGTGGCAGTTCTGGGAAGCTCAGCCTAACAAATATGAGCTGCACCGAGGCTTCTTCTTCTTTTGCCTGGGGCAGCAAAAACCTTTTTGCACAAAGTCACCTTACAAGTCACCAGCGGCCCTGATCTAGACAGCCATTTTGAACTGGATGTTCACTTCCTGTTTTTATTTCATTTGGTAAGTGGTCATCTACTTTGATCTACCAGGAGCAATCCAGGAAGAGCTGCTTCCCCAGACTGGGGACGATTCACCATTTAAAGCAGGAGGATTATCTGCTGTTCCTCCCAACTGCTGTTCCCATCCCTCCCTCCCCCTGCCAGCCTCTTCCCCAGCAATAGCACCCCCACCATCCACTCTCCAAGCCAGTTGCCCGTGCAAGGTCTGGGGGAAGACAGAGTCCTCCAGGATGGCCAGCAGGGGATAAGCTAGTCCAAAGACCCCGTCCCATAAAGGCAAGTAAGGGACTACTCTGGGTAGTGAATTGGGAAGCAGAAGTGGGGAGCTTGGTAACAATACACCCTCTGTCTTAGCTAGACATGTGTTCACTGGTAGAGCCAAACCTATATTAGAGTATCTCATGTTTGCTTTATGAATTAGGAATCCAACACGGCTGTTTTAAAGATCGGAAAAGAAGAACCATTACTGTAATCCTCTACCTACATACTGTATACCATTTCTCAGTATGAAAATTTTCCCCTGGTACAGGTACCATCTTCTATGAAATTACATTTTAATTATGGGAAGAACATTTTCCATTTTCCAACTAACTAAGAAAATAGTTATAGTTAGGCAAGGTGGGAATAAAAACCACATTTCTGTAGGCAAATACAAATCATTTTGTCTGCTCAGACTTGCTTTAAAAATGGTGATTTGCTGAAATTGTTTGAAGATAAGCTAATGGTTGTAAATCATGCATCACATAGAAAATATTCCTCTGTTCTTGTTCTATGTGGAAGGAACAGTCCAGACTGGACTTCAAGATAGTTTGCCTTGTCGTTTTTTTTAAAATCATAGTCTGACAAAAGATTACAAATAGCTTGAAATATCCTAATAACTAACATTCTTTAAGCAAACTAAAGATTTTTGCACCCTAATAGTACTTTAATATGTTTAAGAAAACTTTATTAAAGCATTTTCAAAATATACATTAAAAGATTGAAATAAAGAGGCCTACAAAGAAAAAGAAACAGAACTAAAAAGGTGTGAAAAAACACAAAACGAACTACTACGTGACTTCTGACTTTCTATAACAAAGATATACATAATCTCTTACTCCAATTCATATTATAGTAAACATTATTTTTATAAAGCATTTAAATTCTCATTATTACATTCCCTTCTAAAACAAAATTATCCTCCCAATTCTAGAAAAACATATAAAACCCTTCAAACATAATTTGGAACCTAATATAGTAACACTACCCTTCTTCACTGTAATTTGCTCCTACTTCCCAACTAAATTAACATTAACCAAAAATATAAAAATTCTCCAAACAGCATAAACATTTATCTAAACCCTTAAAAAACCATCCTGATAACCACATTTAAACAATAACCTATGCATTTACCAAAAATGTAAGAATTTTCAAAACAGCATAACCATATATCCAAACCTTTAAGAAACCATCCTGATAAACACATTTAGACAATTATCCCACTTCAAAGTAAACCAAGGTATTTACATGTCTCAGTATTATGTACAGACTTTTCTTCTTGTCAATTTCAAATTCTACAAGCTGCTTTAAAAAGCCCAAATATTTGTCCAAAATCTTCCAGCCTCTAGAGTTGAATTCTCTTTCTTGATCATGGTGTGGTGGCAACACTGTCTTCTTATCTTCAACTTTCGACAACTCAATTTTCCTTTGACTACTTAAACATAAGCCACCAATTCTCATCTTTTTCTTTGGAGAAACCACTTTACTCTTAACGTAGTTTTCAGCCTTAATCAGTTTCTCTCGATTCTTGTGACAATTTGGACTCCACAAATTCTGAGAAATGCTCCGAGAAATGCTCCAAGACAGCGTTGTAGAGATCTTTAAATATCAAATTAATTTCCTCCATATTTCTTAACACTAAGATAAATTATGGCAGCCTCTAGTGCCTCAGGAAGGTAAAGTCATTAACGCTGTAACTGAACACTCTCTCCAGCCTTTTTATCTCCAGTGTGGCCAATCAGGAAAATAAAAAGTAATAACAAACAGCATTCCCATGGGAAAGTGAAAGCAAATAGATTAGAACTCCAATCTGCAGATTCAACAAAGAAGAGAAAGTTTTATATTTCTCAAAAATCACTTTAATAAAAAAGCAATAAAAAACAAAATTCTTTAAATCTCAATTTCACAAATTATATATAAAAAGCCAAATTACCAAGTTAATAATTTTCAAAAATAATGAGAGTCACCAAGAGATTCCACAATTCTTTGTTGTAGAAAGCCTCTCTTTGGTAAAATTCAAACAAAAAAAACTTAGTGGTGTAGAAATGAGGTGAGCAGTTTTAAGGTCAGTTATGGCTTTAGAGCAGCTTGGGAAGAAGATGATGCCCCGCCTCCCAGCTGATCGCTTACTAGTCGATTGCCAAACACCGTTTTGTGGTCTTCTGGCTGTGATCAGCTGTCTGGTCACAGAGAACACTTCTGGGCTCCAAGGAAGCCTGCCTGAGCCCAAGAAAAAAAGCCACTCCAACAGGTCAGTTTGCAGACAGCAGAAAAAAACAGGTCAAGCTGTCATTGTCCCCACCAGAAGTCCAATCGTACTTTCATTTTTAGCAGAGTTTTAAAAGCTCAAACAAGTTTTCTTATTTAATAGCATAATAATTCAGGAAAAAATAAATAAGAACTTTCTAGCATCTGTATTGTTTAAATAAATAACATAAATTGTAATTTAAGTGCCAATGTGTGTTCTTTCTGCTTCATTCCTTAACAGAATGACTGATGTATTTAACAATGTTGTCAGAATGGTTTATCAAATGCACAGAACTTAAGTCTTTAATAATATGCGTAGAATTGCTTTGTGAGTGAGAATTGCTTTATTCACACTTTTTACAAAAAATGCTTTTTGTATGATGAAAGAGTAGAATGTAATCCAACCAGTAAATAGATGAATGATAGATTTGCTGCTATCTTTTGTTAATTCCATGGATATAAAAAGCTTTTCCTTTTGCTTATGTGAAGAATGCATATTTATTCATGTACTTGAAAGTCTGGAAACAGCAACAGGATTATTACAAGGCACAGAAGAATATTTTCCCCATTTTGATATCTTGGGATAGGATATATAAATTAGGACAGATTGTGTGGCCATGAGTTCTGCAGTTTAAAATCAGTCTCAGGATAGAGTTACAGAGTGAATACATTACTGATTCATGAGCTTGTAGATATCAGACTACACCCACCATTCAAGGATAAAGTAATTAGAGTTGTTCCCTCCACAATTCTGATTACATAATTGATGTAATCTTGTTCTCCAGCTGGATTAGATCGACCAGATCCAAAAATGAAAGAACAAGTTCTAAAACTCAGTTTTCTTTACAGTTTAAATGTTATTGATAGCTTTTCACTGCATTGTTTGCTCTGGATCTTTGTGATGTGCTAACTTTTAAAATATGCGTAATGGCCTCACTTTTGGGAGTTTTTCTTCAAGCTAAATGAATAAGCAATTGGCAGCTATAAGTAAACCTACTTTCAATAGGAAAAAAGGAGCAGATTGGGGACAAAATAGCAATCTTCAAAATTGCAAGCTGCCTCTTATCCAAAACAGATTTGAGGACAGATACATTTTTAAAAATCCATTACAGTTAACTTGAAAAGAAACAGGTAATACAACTAGACAATCAGTAAAACTATCTTATCAATTGAAATAAAATCACTATGAAATGAGGTCTTTCAATCTTTGACCTTTGTTTCTTCAGTTATTTGTCCCACCATCTTCCACAGAATTATATACACTTGAGAATGGTCATCCTAGCTATTCTAACATTTTAAAGCTATGAAAGGGAAAAAGGGAAAATATTTTACTAGCTTTATGAATGAAGAGTTAGACCTCTGCAGCTTTTTCTTACTTCCTAGTGAAGCTGGCAGGGTTTGGGCTTTGTAATTTCATGGGCACTTCCAGAAGATGCTGCTGGAAACTTTCAACTGATGTTGTGGCATTCTCACAGGGTTCCATGCTTTTCCCCCTTATATAAAATGTCTCTGTGAAACTATTGAGCAAGGTAATTTAGAGTTTTAGAGCTGTGTTCAGCATAGATGTGTTAGTAGTAGGCTAGCCTACTTACTGTACTAGCCTACAGTAAGAAACTGTGTAAGAGCTAACAAATTGAGATTTAATCCAGATAATAGTAACTGCTACTGGGTGTATCTTAGTCCAGAGAAACGGGATTCATTCTGTTCTAAAGGATTCCTGAAGGATCATGTCCATAGTTAAAACATATTCATAGATCCATCATTGTTGTTATAGGTTCGAGTGACCTCTGGAAGTACCTCTTAGTCTGGTAATCCCGGTTTGCAAATTTATAACTTGACTCATGCTCTGGTGATCCTCTTGTTTTTAATACTGTAACACATTCTATATAGGCCTCCTCTTTACAGGCAATATTGAACCTCTAGCTGGTGCAAAATGTGGCAAAGTTTTAACTGGAATTAAATACTTGTGAATTGCTTTCACGAGCTCTTTCATGAGCATGCTGGCTGGGGAATTCTGGGAGTTGAAGTCCACCCATTTTGAAAATTGTTGAGGTTGAGAAACACTGACCTCCCGTACTGTAAATATTATCAGAGGTGAAAATTGCGTATTTACGCTCAAATTTGTTTGTGGATAGCCGGCTATCAACAATAGAAAGAAAGGGAGCTTTTATAGTTTGCAGTAGAGGATAGGAGAACCACGCCAGGCAGCCTTTTTCTTTGGGCGCCTTCGCGACCTCCTACTTTCCCGCGGAGACTCCAGGCAGAGGCAGCAAAGGAAAGCGCGTGGCACCCTTTAGCTCTGGACTGACAGGCCCGCTCCGGATTGACACTTTGCGATTACACATACGGATTCGCTTCATTGTTGTTTCGGGTCGTTTTGATGGGTTCTAATAAAAACGTTCCCCATGCGTTTCAGACCTTCTTAATGGACGCACAGAGTTTTTCTTTCAGAGCTAGTTCCTCTTGAAATCGGTGGGGCCACTCCCAGGGAAGAGATTCCAAGCGGGAAGAGACACAGGTCTATCCTTCCAATTGGTGCGGGCGACTCTCGGGGCGAGCGGCTCCCCCACGAGCGGCAGGGCTGTCCTGCGCTGAAGGAGAGGCTTTCCAGCCTCATGCCTTCCCCGCCCTTCGAAGGCTCAAAGGGCACCTGGCCGGCGTGACAAGGGGAGGGCGCGAAACCGCCCTCAAGGTAGCAGCAGGCCCCGCCCCCGCCTCCGCCTCCTTTTTTAGGCTGCAGCGAAGCTCCGGTGAAACTCCCGGGCGCCGACGAGGAAGGAGGCGGAATTCCTGGTGCTACCGCCGCGCTCGAGTGGGTGCCACGCCGCGGATATGGGTCACCTCCAGCAGCCTTGGCTGGGGGTCCTGGTCTTGGGAGGCGCTCTGGCTGTCGCCTCTGCCACAGGTGAGACGCGAGAGCCCCGCGCTTGGCACGCTTTCGCCCTCTCTCGTTTTCCTTTTCATCGGAGCGGGAGTTCCCAGCTTTCGGGGCTGGTGGGTGGGTAGACTGGCAGTTCTGGGTACATGCTGTGCGTGTGCCCCCCAAGGCGCTGCTGGACGAAGGTGGGGTGGGGGGCTTGCCCTCTCAACAAAATGGCTGCCGTGGGGACAGGGCCAGGGACAAAACCCTGTTTTATCAGAATGCTACCTGCCCTTTCCCTTCTGCTCTACTCCTCATCCGCAATCCACGGCGCACTTTTTCCTACTTTTGCTTATCCTGATGCTTTTGGGGTCAGCAGGAAGTCAGCCTAAGCGAAGGGTATCCGGCTCCAGCAGCCCATTGTTTTTATTTTGTGAGAAAGGTCAGGGGCCGTTCTTGGAAGTAAGATCCTGGATCCTGGTGGATGTCTCAGGTTTGCTCCCCGTTCCTTTTTTGAAAAAGGAAAATGCCAGAGAGGATAGGAAGCCTGAGAGGCACCAAGGGAGACCCTTTGGGTGTATCACTGTACTTGGGCACCATATTGGGCATTTAGCTTTATAGTCACGGCCAGAGAAAAGATTCTTGTGTAATCAAAACAGGAGTAAGTTCATTGGGACTTATTCCCCAATGGATGTGTGCACTGAGTTACTGTGGTGATGTTATATATTCAGTGAAGCTTTTTTGTTGTTCCTCTGTCCGATAAATCAAAGCTTAACCTGAGGACCCACACCTAGTTCCTAACAGTTGCAAAACAAACAGGTTCTTTACAGCAGGAGCAAAAGTTTGTTTTCATAACTCCTTTGAAGTATAGATCTCTAGCTACAAAGACTTTCAGAAGTTCAAGAAACTTTCCACCTTGATGGCTTTCCTTTCCTTGAGAAGTCTTAGCTCAATGCTTCTTGGAATACGACTTGATCCACTGACTTGTAGCAACTAGTACCTCTTGTACTTTGATTTTTAGTGAAAAGATCCAAAGAACTTTATTTCAAAAACCCACTATTTTTTTTCTTACAAGCGAATGTTGAACACTATTGTTTTCTTGTTGTCTATATACTTAGCTAGTAATGGCAGAACTATGTTTTCTATTAAGTAAAAATTAGTTGTTGTAACATTGCCATGCTGTCTTTGGCAAGGCAGTAATAAATCTTCAAAATAGCATAAGAAGTCATTCTTATAAAGCTGTTTCAGAAGAAAAACACTAGATTGGAATGCCCTTTATTTAGGTAAAGAAGATGCATCTTTGCCTAATAAGGATTCTTTCTCTGCTTATGCCAAAGTATATACTTTCTACATAAGGGAAACGGTTTGTTTTCCCATCCAAGTTAGTTTCAAAGGGGTGCTGTACAAACGCATGACTGTTTTCAGTGAACAAAAGATCTGAGTTTGCATAAATTAATGTGTGAACTTCTGACCCAGTGTGTCCAGTTAGTAGTAATGGCCTCCCACACAAGGGCATGAATGTAACGTAAGCTATGTAGTAAAATAAATTGGTCCTGAGTATGCGAGATTAAAATGAACTGTTCCTATTGAGTGTCTGGGAACTGTCAGCCAAGAATATTGTGCCTAATTCTCAATCTCTTGCATCAGAATATGTGAAGTTACGTGTTGTGAATCAATACATGATTCTCAATGCCAGGTTTCTTCTATAATACCAGTTGGCAGATGTACTAGGATGGGGCATTTCTAGGAAAAGAAAAATTTGCTTTTCTAGACCCTTAAGATAAAAATAAATCTAAAAGGGTCAGAAGCAAAACTAGCTGTAAATTATTAAATATGCAGATGTTATTTGTTGAGCAAAAAATGAAATATATATGTATCTCCCCATGAGTTCCTTGAAGAAAATATTTGAAAAAGAAAGTAGAAGAATGGGGGTGGGGGATACATATATTTTGCCTGCTGGCTAGCTCACACTAGCTGAGCAAAGTGGAAATCTGGCACAGCATATGCATTTGTTCTAATAATGTATAGCTCTGTCCATAATAGCCTACACATTCAGGCTCAAACTCTGATCTAACCAAGGTGAGACTCCACAGTTTAGACTGCAGGAATTGCATCCTGTTGCCTTTATAGCAGTGTTTCTGCTGGCTGGAGAATTCTGGGAGTTGAAGTTTACACATCTTAAAGTTGCCATGGTTGAGAAACATTACATGTTGGGGACAATCCAATCCAGACTAGAACTTTTCTCATTGGTATGAAACATCTTTCTTATCTTGTCCTCCTGATATTTTCAATTACAGAATTGAAAACTCCCTTGCTTACATTAAAATCCTCTACTGTGGTAACAGATTTATTTTTTTTAAAAAAATTCCCTTCAAAGCTCGCTATTCTGGGCCAGACTAGATATGATTCATCAATAAAATTGGAGTTAGACTTTAACATTAAAAAGCGAGAAAAGGTGCAGAGCTGATGATGCCTTTTTGCCCCATCCAGAATGCAGGAGCGTAATCTGCAACAGATTACATGTGTTCCTGCAATAGGCAGGGGCAATATTTGGAAGTAGGAGTAAGGGGGAAAACAGATATGTTAAGTTATACATTTAAGGCCCTTATTTCACCCCTTAAACTCACCAACCCTTTCTACATTGGATTGATCTTTTTCCTTTTTTTAGAGTTTTAAGGCACCTCTTTTGCTCCTCAAAATCTGGCCAAAGTTTGGCCCCATGACTTCTATGACATGGCTGGCCACATCCCCTGTGTAATGGTTGCCTATTCTAAAACACTGTCTGACTCATGAACAGGAATTCAAAGATATCTGATTTATTAAAGAATAGCTTGCAGGATCACAGAGAAAGCTGAGAATGATGAAAGCGCGCCAAATTCAAACCAAAAACCCTCGGTGCAAACGAAATCCCTCCCCCCGTAGAATCTTCCCAAGTTCACAATCCCAGGTGCTCCTAACGGTTTTTGATGGTCTGCGGGAAAAGTCCTTGAACAGAGAAAATAACCCAAACACATTCCATTGTCCTGATTTCACATACAGAACTTGGTACAAGGTCTCACAGCAGCTCCCTCCCAAACAGAAACGCGCATCAGCGCCATGGCATGTGAAACATTACGATGTATAAACTACATTGAAACAGTGAACATGACACCCTGCAGCTTTCAGGGGCCAAACCAAGGGTTGTGTCTTCCCTCTTCCAGTCACAAGAAAATGTGACAACTTAAGAATGTTTTGCTATAGAGTTTGTCTTATTAGTCTTCCTATTGAAGTCAAGTTAGCCTATATAGTCTTCTCAGTTCAACAGTAGTTTTATCCAAAAGCAAATGAATTATGATACGAATTATGTATTTATAACTTGTTACTTCATTATATAGGCTGTATGGGAGACTTTTAATTAATGGCCAAGTAGCTTAACATATTTGCTTTGTTTCTTTTTTAGTGACAAGCCAAACTGGCTTTTCAAAAGGAAGAAGCTTTATTGGTCATAAAACCAATTCAACAAATAATGAAGCGTACACCATAGATGACTTTGCTGTCAAAGTCCTTACAGGAAAACTGACCACAGTTTTCTTCCCTGTGATCTACGTTACAGTTTTCATCATTGGCTTGCCAAGCAATGCCATGGCTCTGTGGGTTTTCTTCTTCAGAACAAAGAAGAAGCACCCTGCAGTGATCTATATGGGTAACCTGGCTCTGGCAGATCTCCTCTTTGTAATCTGGTTCCCCCTGAAAATTGCATACCATATTAATGGCAACAACTGGATCTATGGGGAAACCTTATGCAAAATACTTGTTGGGTTCTTTTATGGAAACATGTACTGCTCCATTCTTTTTATGACATGCCTCAGCGTGCAAAGGTATTGGGTAATTGCAAACCCCATCCTGCACTCAAGAAAGAAGTCAGAAATTGCTGTGAAAGTTTCGATTGCAGTATGGATACTGATATTGCTTGGCACAATACCACTATATCTTGTTGACCAAACTGTTTATATTTCTCACCTTAACATCACCACTTGTCATGATGTCTTACCTCAGTCTGTGTTGGCCAGTGACATGTTTAACTACTTCCTTTCCCTGGCCATTGGGGTCTTCTTATTCCCAGCTGTTCTCACAACTGTGGCTTACATTCTCATGATAAAGACTCTTAGTGCTTCCATGACAGACATAACTATTGGGAAGAAAAGGAGAAGAGCCATCAAGCTCATCATTACAGTGCTTTCTATGTACTTGATCTGTTTCCTGCCTAGCAATATTCTGCTTGTGGTCCATTATGCCCAGATCAAAAGCAGTAGCCTCGGTAACATATATGCATTATATATCACAGCACTTTGCCTTTCTACTCTAAACAGCTGCATTGATCCATTTATCTACTACTTCATTTCAAAAGACTTTAGAGATAATTTGAAAAATGCCCTCCTCTGTCGAAGTGTGCGCACTACCAAGAGGATGCAAGTCTCCCTCTCTTCAAAGAGATACCCAAGAAAATCCCCCTCTTATTCCTCCAGTTCAAACACAACTAAGTCAACGTATTAAATGTGTGCATCTAAGACAGGAATGACTGGATTCCCATGGATGGAACATTAAACTGAAGTCCAGTAACATCTAAAACAAATGTTCACAGCTGGTAAACTTATTTTCTATACAGAATCATATGAACAAGCATGTTCTTTACAAAGGGAAAAACCAAAGTAGTACCCCTGATATGGATAATACTGTTATTTGAGTGTGGTTTTGAGACTGCTACAAGACAGGATTGTTTTTACAAGTGATTAGCAGATGTGCAAAGAATACTTCCATGTTTGGGTTGATCAATCAAGCATTTTGCACCCAGAAGCAAGTGGCAGTCCTAACTAATAGTTAACTGGTTTGAGCTTTTAGGCAAGTTCTGTTCTGCAAGAACAGAAGGGGAACTGTACAATGAATAATTGTATGTGTTTGCCAAATCTCTTTTCCTAATCCAGGATCCATGAAAGCCCTGGAATATGGTATTATTGATATCCCAGTGACTGTTCTTTGCACTAATATACTTAATATCTTTATTTTAACTATGCTGTGAATATGCAATGTTTCCAGTAATGTAGCATGTAATTGTATGCTTACTTCAATATTTTAAATGCTTTTAAATTAAATAAAGGAATACTTTTATATACTTAAGTGAGTTTGTGGATTGATAACAGCAATATGACAATGGACTTTCACTTTACCAAACTTTGTTCTTCGTGTGAAACTTCCCTTTTCTTCTCACCAGGTCCAAATGAAATAAAGATAAAAGAACCCCATTTCCAAAGCAGTGAATGGATCAATAGGAGTATTAGCTGATTTCATTTTCTCCCTCTGCAAGATGCCCAAGGCCACTAGTGTGTCTATCTGGGCTTCCTGCCCATCTAACTATACTTTATTAAATTTCTTCTGTCTTAAGCTGGCCTGCTCTAAGCCACCAGCATTTAGCACCATTTTATATTTTTCTTTATAATGGTCCCATAAGCTTTCTGAGAAAACTAAAATAGTGGTTGACTGGCTTCAACCTACTGCTTTGTTTGAAATGTAGTTACCCACCCAAAAAAACACAGAACACAAAAACTACAGAGAGGAAACATCTGGCTGGGGTTGAGAGTGTTAATGTTTTCTACTGCAGATTAAGGTTACTATGGTAACTAATCATTTTGGCCGGGTGAAGAGGTTGAATTCAACTGTCCCCTTTTCGAATGTTAATTTTTGCATCTGGCGGGAACAACTTGCCTGGACTTGTTTTTGTTTCTATTTCTCTTCTGTGTAGGCATGTAGAGAGTTTGTAGCTGCTCTCACTGAGAGCCTGCAAGAATGCAGAAGCTTTTAAATATGTTTTGCTTTCTGTAAATAAGATTATTTTTATAGAAATGCCTGGTGTGTGACTTTTCTGATCTCTCCTGGGCCAAAGGCTTTCCCAGCAATCTGTTAACAGAGAGAAACAACTTCCCCAATTTGATTTCTGTGAACTTTCTATTTTGTTAATAGGCATGCCCTCCTAGAGGAGATACTTCGTTGGAGCATTTCTAACATACTCTCAACATTTTAAATGCTTCCATCAATACCACAAAGGTTGCCTATCCTCCCCACCACTTTTCTGCTTTATAGTACCTTTGTAATAAAGGTGATCTAACTGCCTTTCTTTTAGACTGGTCATTCCAGCCTTTTAACTTAGATTGCAACTTGCCTGGTATCTTCATCTGTTGCTAATTCAAAAACAAGGGCTTTTTTTCCTATCTGACAATGTAGACTGCTCCTGAATTGAGCATGGCAAGATGCAAGGCTGTTTATGGGCTTTGCTTGCAGGTATCAAAACAGTGGTCGATGGACTTGTTTTCTCTAATTCTCTTCTGGGTAAAGGAGAGATTTTGAAGATCAAACCATGTCTCTATGTGATCTTACAACCATGTTTGAAAATAGCATTAGTAAATAAACTAACATAGGCAAGTCAATGTTCGTAAAACTTTAAAAAGTCTTAGCAGCAGCACCAGGTTGAACTTCTCATGACTCAAGGAAAACCCTTTTTCTAAGCTGACTAATATTAGTGCTTAAGAACTTGCTTTCTTTTTGTTTGTTTACTAAACTCTACATATCACCTTTTTCCTGTAAAGAAGGCAGCTTTCAACAAAGCAAGTTAAAGTAGTGTTACAAGTTTTTTAAAAATGGGGATCTGGATATGGAAGTGCAAAACATTTTGACTGTTTTAGCTGTTCTGAGATCAAAACAACATGTTGGGAGTTTCAAATTTGGCATGTCATGCACACCCCTATGGAAGAGTCAGTAGTTAAAACAATACCAAAGATAATAAAATGGCAAATCCTAAAACAAAATTAACTATTAACTTACATTCACAGGCAACATCACAAAAGCAATGGGAGGTCACATAGACTTGGGGATGGTTATCGTATCATTGGTGGACTTGCACAGAGTATCTCATTTTTAAAAATTATTTTTTAGTCTTCAGATATTTCTCTCCTGCAAAACAAAAATCTTGGCAGTTCTGTATTCAGTGTAGCTATGCTGATGTGATCATTACAATCCCTAATTTGCCATCAGAAGATTTCTTAAAATCACCAAAGAGTGTGCCTTAAAAACCTAATGTTTTTAATAAGCTCACAACTTCCTTTGTAAAAGTGATCTATGCCTTTTCTATTGCTTTGGCTGTGAGTTTTCTCTTTTTAAGTATCTGCTGAGTAACTTTTCTATGACAGGGTCTCCTGCACCTTGTCAGGACACTACCAGACTATTTTACAGGAGCCTGCTGGCTGCATTTCTCTGTGATTCACTACTCCAGGAAGCTGCCTTCCAAATGAGTCATGCTCAGAAATATGAGTCATGCAGAAATACAGGAAAGAGTGGGTTTTGTGCATAATCCCTACTTTTTTCCATTCTAAAAGTAAAGCACCTAAATTGTCAGGAAAAAAAGTGTCTCCCACTTTAATTACTGGATAAAATCTGTGTTAAGAATGGAGAAACATTTTACTTAGAGAAATGTGTTCAAAACAAATGCAAATGTTGGTATTCAGCAGATGTCTTGGACTTCAACTGCCATTAACTTCCCAAAAGTCAGGTAGTCTGGGAAATTATGAGGCTTAAAGTCCAAAGAGAGAATATCAGATGGATATGGTTAGTTTGGAAACTCAGACTTGAAAAAATTTACTAAGAATATGAGAAGGAGGAGACAAAAGAAAGACTTGGTGACATGGTTCATACATCATGCTAAAACATGATTTACTGAATAAGCTACAATTTGCTGGGTTCCCTCTGTGCAGTCAAAGTGTTTACAAACACGAGCTGAGCTGGAAGCATTAATACTACTAGACAGACCTTAAAATATTTATTATTAAAATGGCCCAAATTTCACAACCCAGCGAAGTTTTAGAAGATCTGTGTTTCTGCAGAATCGTGAGTTCTACTGTTTCATTTTAAATTAAAAATCATTGCGAAATATATTTTAACCTGGGGTACTGAGGAATGTATCTGGTATCTTTTACAGAACCCTGGTCAAGATTCCCACTGGTGATACACCCATCCATATCTATGCATACTCATTCCTGGGTGCTCAATCTCCAGTCCTTCCTCAAAGGGCTTCTCCCTTTCGCTTGTCCTCACCTTTTTTCACCTTCACCTTTGCGCCTCCAGATACCACTAAAAAGAGAGAGGTATGCTGCAGAGTGAAGTCATCCCAGCAACTGCATTTTGCCTGGGGATACACAGAGAATGCAGGAAGGAGGAAGAAGAGGAAGGGTAGCCATTCTCAACCCATTGTAAACTGCCCTACCTTTCCTTTGCTTTGTCCTCACTGTTACATGTCACAAATATTGAGTGATCGTGAATCATGAATCAGAAAGCAAAGAGCATGGTGGTCTCTTCATTAAGAAAAAGGACAGAAGAAATGTGCCAGGATATTGGTTATCTTTAGTGCAGAGGTGCAGAAAGGGCAGGGGCTTGATGCAAAGCAGTTGGAGTTTCTTACTGCTTGCAATATGCTACCATTGGTCTGCAGTTTGCACTATCCTATAGATGGGGACATTCCTGTAATAGATGCAGGGAAATCCTTCTACTGTAGGGTAGGACTCCAGAACAGCAGAGGTCTCTATTGATTAAAAAATAAAAAGTCCTATGTGCCACTGAACGTGGAGGGAGGAGTGGTCTCCAGACTAGATCCACTGGGCTTGCACCTGGCAAGTCCAATTCTAATCATGTTTTTAAGAATAGTTATAGCATAACCCTTTCAGCTTCAGCAAAGGATCGTTACCCTGTCGTGGTGCTGGAGCTTGAGCACCTCAATGATGCCATGAGCTAAACTGTGAAGGGCCACCCAAGATGGGAAGGTCATGACAGAGAGGTCAGACTAAATGCAATCCCTGGGGAAGGTAATGGCAACCCACCCCAGTATTCTTGCCATGAAAACTAAATGGATCAGTACAACCAGAGATATGTCGGTATACCATCGGAAGATGAGACCCCCAGGTCGGAAGATGGTCAAAATGCTACTGGGGAGGAACAGAGGATGAGCTCAACTAGCCCCAGACGTGATGACGCAGCTAGCTCAAAGCCGAAAGGACGGCTAGCAGCCGACGGTGCTGGTGGTGAACGGCGAATCCGATGTTCTAAGGATCAACACACCATTGGAACCTGGAATGTAAGATCTATGAGCCAGGGCAAATTGGATGTGGTTATTGGTGAGATGTCAAGATTAAAGATAGACATTTTGGGCATCAGTGAACTGAAATGGACTGGAATGGGCCACTTCACATCAAATGACCACCAGATCTACTACTGTGGACAAGAGGACCACAGAAGAAATGGAGTAGCCTTCATAATTAATAGTAAAGTGGCTAAAGCAGTGCTTGGATACAATCCAAAAAACGACAGAATGATCTCAATTCGAATTCAGGGCAAGCCATCTAACATCACAGTGATCCAAATATACGTCCCAACCACAAATGCTGAAGAAGCTGAAGTAGAGCAGTTCTATGAGGATCTGCAGCACCTACTGGACAACACGCCTAAAAGAGATGTTATTTTCATCACGGGAGACTGGAATGCTAAGGTGGGCAGTCAAATGACACCTGGAATTAAAGGTAAGTATGGCCTGGGAGAACAAACCGAAGCAGGACATAGGCTGATAGAACTTTGCCAAGATAACTCACTCTGCATAACAAACACTCTCTTCCAACAACCTAAGAGACGTTATACATGGACTTCACCAGATGGTTGTTGTTGTTGTTTATTCGTTTAGTCGCTTCCGACTCTTCGTGACTTCATGGACCAGCCCACGCCAGAGCTTCCTGTCGGTCGTCAACACCCCCAGCTCCCCCAGGGACGAGTTCGTCACCTTTAGAATATCATCCATCCATCTTGCCCTTGGTCGGCCCCTCTTCCTTTTGCCTTCCACTCTCCCTAGCATCAGCATCTTCTCCAGGGTGTCCTGTCTTCTCATTATGTGGCCAAAGTATTTCAGTTTTGCCTTTAATATCATTCCCTCAAGCGAGCAGTCTGGCTTTATTTCCTGGAGGATGGACTGGTTGGATCTTCTTGCAGTCCAAGGCACTCTCAGAATTTTCCTCCAACACCACAGTTCAAAAGCATCGATCTTCCTTCGCTCAGCCTTCTTTATGGTCCAGCTCTCGCAGCCATATGTTACTATGGGGAACACCATTGCTTTAACTATGCGGGCCTTTGTTGTCAGTGTGATGTCTCTGCTCTTAACTATTTTATCGAGATTTGTCATTGCTCTTCTCCCAAGGATTAAGCGTCTTCTGATTTCCTGACTGCAGACAGCATCTGCAGTAATCTTTGCACCTAAAAATACAAAGTCTTTCACTGCTTCTACATTTTCTCCCTCTATTTGCCAGTTATCAATCAAGCTGGTAGCCATAATCTTGGTTTTTTTGAGGTTTAGCTGCAAGCCAGCGTTTGCACTTTCTTCTTTCACCTTCATCATAAGGCTCCTCAGTTCCTCTTCACTTTCAGCCATCAAAGTGGTATCATCTGCGTATCTGAGATTGTTAATGTTTCTTCCAGAGATTTTAACTCCAGCCTTGGATTCCTCAAGCCCAGCTTGTCGCATGATGTGTTCTGCATACAAGTTGAATAGGTAGGGTGAGAGTATACAGCCCTGCCGTACTCCTTTCCCAATCTTAAACCAGTCCGTTGTTCCGTGGTCTGTTCTTACTGTTGCTACTTGGTCGTTATACAGATTCTTCAGGAGGCATACAAGATGACTTGGTATCCCCATACCACTAAGAACTTGCCACAATTTGTAATGGTCCACACAGTCAAAGGCTTCAGAATAGTCAATAAAACAGAAATAGATGTTTTTCTGAAACTCCCTGGCTTTTTCCATTATCCAGCGGATATTGGCAATTTGGTCCCTAGTTCCTCTGCCTTTTCTAAACCCAGCTTGTACATCTGGCAATTCTCACTCCATGAACTGCTGAAGTCTACCTTGCAGGATCTTGAGCATTACCTTACTGGCATGTGAAATGAGTGCCACTGTTTGATAGTTTGAACATTCTTTAGTGTTTCCCTTTTTTGGTATGGGGATATAAGCTGATTTTTTCCAGTCTGATGGCCATTCTTGTGTTTTCCAAATTTGCTGGCATATAGCATGCATTACCTTGACAGCATCATCTTGCAAGATTTTGAACAGTTCAGCTGGGATGCCGTCGTCTCCTGCTGCCTTGTTATTAGCAATGCTTCTTAAGGCCCACTCAACCTCACTCTTCAGGATGTTTTTACTGACTGTACAGATGTCCGCCACCTTTGGGTGCAAAGGATGTAATCAATCTGATTTCGGTGTTGTCCATCTGGTGAAGTCCATGTATAAAGCCGTCTGTTAGGTTGTTGGAAGAGAGTGTTTGTTATGCAGAGTGAATTGTCTTGGCAAAATTCTATCAGCCTATGTCCTGCTTCATTTTGTTCTCCCAGGCCATACTTACCTGTAATTCGAGGTGTCATTTGACTGCCCACCTTAGCATTCCAGTCTCCTGTGATGAAAATAACATCTCTTTTAGGCGTGTTGTCCAGTAGGTGCTGCAGATCCTCATAGAACTGCTATACTTCAGCTTCTTCAGCATTTGTGGTTGGGGCGTATATTTGGATCACTGTGATGTTAGATGGCTTGCCCTGAATTCGAATTGAGATCATTCTGTCGTTTTTTGGGTTGTATCCAAGCACTGCTTTAGCCACTTTACTATTAATTATGAAGGCTACTCCATTTCTTTTGTGGTCCTCTTGTCCACAGTAGTAGATCTGGTGGTCATTTGAAGTGGCCCATTCCAGTCCATTTCAGTTCACTGAGGCCCAGAATGTCTATCTTTAATCTTGACATCTCACCAATAACCACATCCAATTTGCCCTGGCTCATAGATCTTACATTCCAGGTTCCAATGGTGTGTTGATCCTTAGAACATCGGATTCGCCGTTCACCACCAGCACCGTCGGCCGCTAGCCGTCCTTTCGGCTTTGAGCTAGCTGCGTCATCACGTCTGGGGCTAGTTGAGCTCATCCTCTGTTCCTCCCCAGTAGCATTTTGACCATCTTCCGACCTGGGGGTCTCATCTTCCGATGGTATACCGACATATCTCTGGTTGTACTGATCCATTTAGTTTTCACGGCAAGAATACTGGGGTGGGTTGCCATTACCTTCCCCAGGGATCGCATTTAGTCTGACCTCTCTGTCATGACCTTCCCGTCTTGGGTGGCCCTTCACAGTTTAGCTCATGGCATCATTGAGGTGCTCAAACTCCAGCACCACGACAAGGTAACGATCCTTTGCTGAAGTCACCAGATGGACAACACCGAAATCAGACTGACTACATCCTTTGCAGCCAAAGGTGGCGGACATCTATACAGTCGGTAAAAACAAGACCTGGAGCTGACTGTAGTTCCGATCACGATCTTCTTCTTGCACAATTTAGGATCAGACTAAAGAGATTAGGGAAGACCCACAGACCAGCTAGATATGAGCTCACTAATATTCCTAAGGAATATGCAGTGGAGGTGAAGAATCGATTTAAGGGACTGGACTTAGTAGATAGGGTCCCGGAAGAACTATGGACAGAAGTTCGCAACATTGTTCAGGAGGCGGCAACAAAATACATCCCAGAGAAAGAGAAAACCAAGAAGGCAAATACCTGTCTGCTGAGACACTAGAAGTAGCCCAAGAAAGAAGGAAAGCAAAAGGCAACAGTGATAGGGGGTGATATGCCCAATTAAATGCAAAATTCCAGAGGTTAGCCAGAAGAGATAAGGAATTATTTTTAAACAAGCAATGCGCGGAAGTGGAAGAAGACAATAGAATAGGAAGGACAAGAGACCTCTTCCAGAAAATTAGAAACATTGGAGGTAAATTCCAGGCAAAAATGGGTATGATCAAAAACAAAGATGGCAAGGACCTAACAGAAGAAGAAGAGATCAAGAAAAGGTGGCAAGAATATACGGAAGACCTGTATAGGAAGGATAACAATATTGGGGATAGCTTTGACGGTGTGGTCAGTGAGCTAGAGCCAGACATCCTGAAGAGTGAGGTTGAGTGGGCCTTAAGAAGCATTGCTAATAACAAGGCAGCAGGAGACAATGGCATCCCAGCTGAACTGTTCAAAATCTTGCAAGATGATGCTGTCAAGGTAATGCATGCTATATGCCAGCAAATTTGGAAAACACAAGAATGGCCATCCGATTGGAAAAAATCAACTTATATCCCCATACCAAAAAAGGGGAACACTAAAGAATGTTCAAACTATCGAACAGTGGCACTCATTTCACATGCCAGTAAGGTAATGCTCAAGATCCTGCAAGGTAGACTTCAGCAATTCATGGAGTGAGAACTGCCAGATGTACAAGCTGGGTTTAGAAAAGGCAGAGGAACTAGGGACCAAATTGCCAATATCCGATGGATAACGGAAAAAGCCAGGGAGTTTCAGAAAAAAATCTATTTCTGTTTTATTGACTATTCTAAAGCCTTTGACTGTGTGGGCCATAACAAATTGTGGCAAGTTCTTAGTGGTATGGGGATACCAAGTCATCTTGTCTGCCTCCTGAAGAATCGGTATAACCACCAAGTAGCAACGGTAAGAACAGACCACGGAACAACGGACTGGTTTAAGGTTGGGAAAGGAGTACGGCAGGGGTGTATACTCTCACCCTACCTGTTCAACTTCTACGCAGAACACATCATGCGACATGCTGGGCTTGAGGAATCCAAGGCAGGAGTTAAAATCGCTGGAAGAAACATTAACAATCTCAGATATGCAGATGATACCACTTTGATGGCTGAAAGCGAAGAGGAACTGAGGAGCCTTATGATGAAAGTGAAAGAAGAAAGTGCAAACGCTGGCTTGCAGCTAAACCTCAAAAAAAAATCCAAGATTATGGCAACCAGCTTGATTGATAACTGGCAAATAGAGGGAGAAAATGTAGAAGCAGTGAAAGACTTTGTATTTCTAGGTGCGAAGATTACTGCGCATGCTGACTGCAGTCAGGAAATCAGAAGACGCTTAATCCTTGGGAGAAGAGCAATGACAAATCTCGATCAAATAGTTAAGAGCAGAGACATCACACTGACAACAAAGGCCCGCATAGTTAAAGCAATGGTGTTCCCCGTAGTAACATATGGCTGCGAGAGCTGGACCATAAGGAAGGCTGAGAGAAGGAAGATCGATGCTTTTGAACTGTGGTGTTGGAGGAAAATTCTGAGAGTGCCTTGGACTGCAAGAAGATCCAACCAGTCCATCCTCCAGGAAATAAAGCCAGACTGCTCACTTGAGGGAATGATATTAAAGGCAAAACTGAAATACTTTGGCCACATAATGAGAAGACAGGACAGCCTGGAGAAGATGTTGATGCTAGGGAGAGTGGAAGGCAAAAGGAAGAGGGGCTGACCAAGGGCAAGATGGATGGATGATATTCTAGAGGTGATGGATTTGTCCCTGGGGGAGCTGGGGGTGTTGACGACCGACAGGAAGCTCTGGCGTGGGCTGGTCCATGAAGTCACGAAGACTCGGAAGCGACTAAACGAATAAACAACAACAAACCCTTTCAGGAAATGTAACCTGAAAAAATGTTCTGTACTAAAGCTGGATAATGTTCAAACAGTGGGGCCTATGCTCCAAAGCGATTTTTCACTAAAAGCCCCATACTGCACTGCAAGCTCTGAAGAAAGTTTGGCTCTCCTCGAGGAGTATTCAGAAACACAGCAAAATTGCCGAAAGGATGGAACAAGGCAATCTCACCAGACAGGTACATGAGCCTCTGTTTGTGGCAACAACGAGAGGCTGGAGTATCTGATACCAGTGTGTGTTGTTTTTAGCTGTGGTTTTAAAGGAGTTTCTGTTAAAAAGCAATTCACCTCTTGGATGCTGAGTCAGTAGTCAGCTGTTGTTTGTTCTACCCCCCAAACAGCAGTGTCTTTGACAAGTGGCACCTACAAGGCAACTGCTGTGTGTTGTAACCCCTTCTTGCCCCTGAAGTAGCTGCCACAGACATCAGGAAAGAAAAGCTAACAGTGGGATGAACCAAAACTCATAGTAAGCACGCATTCTTCTAGAATTAATAACAAAGAACTTAGCAAGTAATCAAGTTCATTAGAATTTTTCATCGGGCTGGAAACATAGTGATTAAAAAAACTTTTAAGAGTAAAAGGGAATGTAGTTGAGTGCACTCATATAATCAAAGAGATACGTATTGCATAATAAGTAGGTGCAATAAATGAATATTGCTAGAAATTATGACATAGTTTGCTGTTCAGCAGAGTCTTAAAATGGAATGGATGATTTGGTATGCAAACTTAATTAGGCTTTTAGGCTGTATTTCCTCACATTCTGCAAAAAGGGCTATCAGAAAAAAATATTGCAATTGTCCAATTTGGTTTTCAGTGCTAATCAGAATGAATAGGTCACTCACAATGCAGAGAGCAGAGGCAAGGAAAACAAAGCCATCCTTTACATTAACAAACATAGTGATTAATTTTAGGTGGTGAGAAGGCCTTCCCATCCTGGAACTCTGAGAAGTGTTGAACTACAAATCCCATAACTCCCCAACTAATTGGAGAAAACTGTTCAAGAACAACTACATATTCTTGCCTGTTCCATGCATATTTTTTGGACAGGCCTGTTTTTTTCCCAAATCCTCTCTGCCCCCCTTTGCTATGCCTGGAATATCTTCCTGTCTAATATCTTCCGATGTTTTAAAAAAAGAAGCAGAGAGGTAGGTATATTAAGAAAAGAGCGAGCAAAGGCTTTGCTGAAGAAAGAGGAAGTAATTTGATAATTTTCTCTTCTGCGGTAGGTCCCTAATTATATCTAAACTAATTTCATAGCCATTTAGCTACTATTTCACAGATAGACTGTTAAATCCATGACTTCTCCATTCTATCCCATAATACAGATTGTCATCATCTTAGACTAAATCCATAATGTTCCATGTTTCAGATAACTCAAAAATAGTTTCTTACTCTGATTATTTACTGCATTCTGTGAGGTTCTACAGGACTTGTTGTTTATTCGTTCAGTCGCTTCCGACTCTTCGTGACTTCACGGACCAGCCCACGCCAGAGCTTCCTGTCGGTCGTCAACACCCCAAGTTCCCCCAGAGACGAGTCCGTCACCTCTAGAATATCATCCATCCACCTTGCCCTTGGTCGGCCCCTCTTCCTTTTGCCTTCCACTCTACAGGACTCATTTGGTATGAATGCTACCTCTTTTTCAAATGGACCCCTATATTTGCATTCGCTTTTGGAAATGGAAGTTGGATTCTGGAGGCCAAAGCTGATGCTAACTGGAATCAAATTCTTCTGTAACTTTCTGAAATACTACTGGCAGTAATAACGTTGCTGGTTCTCCTGCTACAACCACCAAAATGAGCCATACTGTAGCATCATATTACCACCCATGTGTATGGCAGATATATGCCCTTGATAAGTCAGTTTGCCTAATACTTATGAATAATTATGTATGAAATTGTGTCTGTATTCTGGCTATGGGTTCTTTGTCTGATTAGCAACAAACCTAAATGATAAAAATGGATATATGGCACACATACACACTCCATCTCTCATCCTAGAGAGGCAATCTTAGGAACACGAACTCCTTTCTGTTAGGTCAAAATACTTGTCCACCTAGCTTCAGCCTGTGTACTCACTTGCAGTCCTTTTCTAGGATCTCAAGCAGTTGTTCCCAAAACGGTGAGATTCAGTTTGGGTCTTGTGCATCTGAAGCACATGTTTTTCCATTGAGCAATAGTTAATCTCCACCAGTGATAGAAAGGATGCTGGTTGAGGCTTCTATCATAATGGAAGCAAGCGGCTAACCATATTTTTATTATAATTGGACACAGAATTCAATATAGCTCTATGAATTGCAGGGAATTCTTTTTTAATTGCGGCTCTCACAAAATGGATAATATATTGAATCCCATTCCCTCATGTAACTTTTGTTAAATATATTTGGAAAGGATGAGTATTATTTAAGGAAATGTGTAGCTTATTTTGAGGAATTTCATAGTTGGTGTTAAATTTTAACATAGGTTTCTGGCTTAAACCTGAACTGCTATGTATTCCTGTGGGGAAGTTAAGCTTATTGAAGTCAATGGGACCTACTTATGAACAGGATTTTCTGGACCATCAAGCATGGCATCTTAATGGCTACCTTCATACTGTGGGAGATGAGATACCTAATCTGAGATGTTTCTGGTCTTCTTGGAGACTCTGTGCAAAATGAGAAATGGTAAAGCTGCAGGGATGGTGGACGTTTTGTGCAGAAGCCTTGACAAATGCCTATTTTCACTTCTCTCTGGAGCCAGACCTATGTACTGAGAAACATCCATAAAAGTGGGTGGCTGATTACATTCCTGCACTATTGAATTAGATTTTTGTTTAGCTAAATATTGATTAGGATAATATTAACCAGTAAGTGACTTAAATATGATTACTAGCAACAAGAAATGCAAGTAGATTTGAGCATCTATGTTTTGCCAAAAGCTCTGCATATGCACCCTTCTATCCAAAGGAATAATTATGGCTATTTCTGATATCACATTTATATTTGTATACCATGCTAGCCTAAATATGTGATGTGGAGTAGCATACATTCAAATAACCTGGCACCTAGAGTGGATTGTTCCAAAAAATATGACCCTGAATTTTAAGGTGACTTTGTCAAGTTGAGCTTGACTTGTACTAACTACATGGATATGTCCCTGTAATTTTATTGCAACACTGCAAAAGTGTTTACTGTTGACCTTCCAGACCAGCCCTAGGAGTTTCTAAAGATTTTTGCTCTAACTATTAAACAAACTGCTTCCCCCCCCCCTTTTTTAAATCAACCAAGCTCAAAAACTTGCTGTGATGACTGTATTTTAGTATATGTTAAATCATTCCAACTGTATAATGTCATGTTTCTAAGCCAAGTTACTTCTCTTTTGTATCCTAGCAGTGTTATATAACACTAATATCCAACTGCTTCGTTATGCATCCTCAGAGGAAGCAAAGGGAAGATTCTGAAATAAACAAGGCAGGTGTTAAATTCTTACCTGGCTGAGAGACAAGAATGTTGCAGAGCAAGACTGTTATGGTTTCTTAATATAGGCCTTTATCCTTAACATAACTGCAGCCAATTTATAAACTCATTGTTATTCTTTTAATATGCTGGGATCAGATTTATGGAGGATTACAAAATTACACAGAAGTATTCCTGATGATGGCAGGAAAGTTTAACTAAATATAAAAGAAGCAGCAAAGCAAATATTAACTTAACCTGGTGCCTATTATAAGAGAGGTGGGAAAAAGTTAAATTAGGATGTATAGGTTGATTTCATTGCACTTCTACATTGGCAGATTACGGATTCTCAATAGTTTACCAATAGCATCAACAACATGATTTTTCCCAACTTGAATTATGCTGCTAAAATGAAAACTCAGGAGGAATTTTCTCATAAAAAGGTTTCAAGTTTCATTTAGCTCTAAAAACAAATATCTAGGTTCCGTAAATGCTTTGGGACACCCCTTTTCATCTGGTCCTTGTAAGTGACTTGTAGGGTTCTTTAAAAAAAAATAGAAATCCTTCAACGTGTGTCTGACAGACCTGACATCTGACCATCTCTGCATTACAGTACAGTTTAGTTTATACTATGTCATGGGCTCCCTCTTCTGATTATGTTTTGAACATCAGGTCTTTTAAAAACGTTCTGTACCAAAACATTCATTTAATCAATTTGTATGTTGCCACAACCATGGAATTCCACAATACTACCTTATCACAATGCCAATAATATCTTCTCTGGCTTAATTTTATCTTTTTATTATGTAGCATCCACAAAACCACTGGAATTGTTTTGTTTCCTTATGCTAATTATTTATGCTATTTTTCAACCTCATATTTATTTTTAAAAACCATCCTAAAGTAGGGATCAATCAAAAACAATTGATAACATGTAAAAAACCAATCTACAAATTAATATCAGCAATAAAAATGAAGATCATCAGTAAAATACTCCTTAAAAAACCATGTAGTCAAAATTATAAAACATTCACAAGTCTTAGAACCAACCATATTTGAACTGATGGATACTCCATACTAGGCAGGTTATTTTCCCCAAGGAACCAGTTCAAGAAGATCAGGTTGATAAGTTTAATAATATTAAACTTCATATAAGTGAAATCATGCCATATGTTCTTGGAGAAGTCAGGGACATTCACAAGGGGAGCCAAAAATGGCAAGAAGGTGGCTGTGACCTGCAATCAAAGCCCATCCCTTTTTACCAATGTTGCAGACACAACACAGTTAAAAAGGAGGCAGAGTTATGGTCATGCAGTTGTGGTTGCCATCTTGAACTCTCCTGTGGACGGTCTTGCATCAAATAATATTTTCTGAGAATATGAAAGGCCATTCTGAGCCATACACCTCATTCAAGAAGCTGTGCTTACCTGTGCTGGTGTATCTTGTTCAATTCCATTAGCTTCTTGAAACACCTGAAGTAGAGTAAAGGTGGGATAAGTTTAAACTGCTAGTTTGTGATGATTTTTGTGGTCCTTACAGCCTGAAAGACTTAGCTGGTGGCTTGGGGGGGTAAGTGGATATATTCAATTGTCTGTTTGCCTCAAGCAAGAAACAACAAACTTCTAAAGGCTTTCCCATTGCATGAATTAGAGATGAAGATGCCCAGTATCAGAACACAAGGGGGAGACACACTCCAAAGAAATGTCTAGTACTCATGCATAACAGGAAGATCTTGATCAAAATTATTGGTTTATTTTAAATTTATTGTTTTCTCAAAGCTGTTTTATTTATGATGTTTGGGGGTAATGTTTAGATCAGTGTTTTTCAAAGTTGACAACTTTAAGGTATGTGGACTTCAACTCCCAAAATTCCCCAGCCAGCATGCTGGCTGGGGAATTCTGGAAGTTAATTCAGACATCTTAAAATTGCCAAGGTTGAGAAACACTAGTTTAGATTTTACCAGGGGTACAGTATTTTAAATTTTTTGTATTCCATGTAAGCCTCTGAGAGTCTTTTTGATTGTGGCAGGATAGCAATGAGTTTAATAATAAATAAATAAATGTAAAATAACCCTTTACAAAAAAATTCCACATACTTAATGATCAGAGTTCCAATTCTCAATTTTATCCTGCCCTTCCCAACTAATGTTCCCCCATTCTCTTCACTAGAAGTGTGTTGTGTAGGAATCAAAGGAAGATTAACTGCTGCCATTTTTTACACTGTGCAGAGTACCAACAGAGGTGGCTGTTCTTGGGCCCTGCCTGATATTTTCCTGAAAGGAATGAAATGCATTCCTTTCCTACTCAAGATAGATAATGCAGCTAACCAGGTAAGTGATTTAGCACAAGGGTTCAATAATATTTAGGGACCCAGAGGCTGCCTACCTAGTCCTGTGAAGCATTAAGCATTTTAACTAATTAATTTAATCAATCAATCAATCAATCAGTCAATCCATTAAGCATTTGTGTATGTTCAGTAAATTTTAAATCCGGAAACAATGTACTGAAGGTACTTCTTTTTTTTTTTTAATTTGTAAAGAGTGACACCGTCTTTCTAGCAAACTAAGCTCATGACAATACTATATTTTTCAAAGCCAAAGACTTGGTGCTTTAGCCTGTTTGGTTTGAGGAGGAATATCCAGGCTCAAATAGCTAGTTAGCCATGAACCATCCTGGATACCCATTGGCCAGTCATGATAGCTCACCTTTTTTGTTTCCTGCAGGGCTGTTATAAACCAAATATATCATCCAAGATATACATTTTCTTTATATTAAATTAAAAATATTGGTCTTAACACTGGGATAATTGGGAGAGGATAGATGGAGCAGGGAGAAGAGATTGAAGAAAATAATGTGTTTTGCTTCCCTTTGGCCATACTCATTCTCCCCTTGCCCTGTCAGACACCTCTCCTAACACATTTCACCAAACCATGTGGAACCATTGTCGCCTCAAAGAAGGTGTGCTCATGTGGTAAGGAATTAACGGGGGTTGATTACGCATGCTGCCCTCAGCCCCTTAGGGAAAGGGTGGGAAATAAAAGCCATATATAATAAGGGAACTCACTGTATCCTCTTTGGTATTTGCAGTTCCTGTGTTCCCCAAGGGGCTGGCATCCTAGCAACTTAATTGGATTTCTGACCTCTGTATTTTAATGAATTGGTAGCCTTTCTGCCCTCAGCTCCTTACTTAGTGCTCAGGGAAGCCAGCCAGCCAGTGGAAGGACTCCGGGGAAAGATGCTAACACCTGTTGACACTTAACAGGCAGTCACAAATAAAGTGAAAGTTGAGAGTTGGGGCTTTTTGTCATTGGTGATTTCCTTCTAGAAGCTCTGGGGAAATAGAAGAGGTTGGGTGGGACTTTCAGAGTAAAACCGAAGACAGTCTCTACCTGCTGAAGACGATACTTTGTTTGGAACTGCTTTAGCTGGAACAGGTAGGGGGGAGAACACCTGAATGATGTATTTACATACTCCTACTATAAGCTTTTCTTTATCCCTGGGTTGCATAGCATTTTTGGGGCTAAGGCTCCAAAACAGTAAATCAAAGCAAAAACAAGTGAATTAAATTAGTAATGAAATCACTTGACAGCATCTAGTCATTTCCCTCATTTCTTCCATTGAAAATTACCATTTGCCTGCAATTTTGAGAGGAGATGGGAATCTCATTTGGTCTGGGGACTTCTGGTTGTGTACCCCTTTTTGCCCTATTTGAGGAACCCAATGCATGAACATGTCTTCCAGGATTCATCTGTGGAAACGGCTCTCCTGACTTAGCATGGTAAACAACAACAACTGTGTGCTCCTGATCAAAGCAGCAGAGAAGTTGGATGCTATGCTAATGGATTTCTGAGGAGCTGTGTGTTTATTCCTTTGCATAAGAGGGAATGATTGCCTTGTTGGAGCATTCATGAAAGCTGGCCATTGGCTTCTGCTCCTTATCCTTTTGCAGTATGCCATCACAACTGGAGGGTGCGATGGATACCTTAATCAGAGTCTTTCACCATTACTCTGCAAAAGAAGGGGACAAATACAAACTCAACAAAGGAGAACTCAAACAACTTCTCACCAGTGAACTTACTGATTTCCTTGCGGTAAGACCAAATTCTTGTTAAGTATTTTCTGTTGGTTATTTACAGTATTGGAAGGAAAAATTGCTGAGGAGAAATAGCCATTAGTTGATACTTGAAGAACATTTGTTCTTCAAATAGGCAATCAGGTATTTTCTGCAACAGCAGTTGTATTATGTATGTGCAATAATATGCCACTTCCAAGAGAATGAGCTCTTAAAACTATGTAGCCTGGCATCTTGATTTCATTATTTTAGAAAGCACAATGGTCAGATTTTTGATATGGGAATGGGAATGTGGGAATCTTAGGTTCAGATCCTGCTTATGAAGTGTGCTGCCAGTTTGGGATAAAGCTCAGTTTCAAAGTGGTGATTAGACTTATCTGGTATGGTAGAACTCACTGTGAGTTGGAAGTATTGCAGAAAGAGATTATGCTTAATACATTATTAATCAGATATAAATATAGATGAAAATATAATTTTAAAAAGATTCTTCAAAATGAGTTAAAATACATAATTCGAGCACAAATAAGAATACAATTAAGAGGCTTGGAAAAATAATTTGCCAGGACCAAATGGCCAGTGAAGAAGATTCTAGGAGCCATATTTCCTTAAACATGTACTCCAAAGCTGGAAATGTATAATGGAAAAGATCCAATCCCAAGTAGCCAACTATCTGTATTTCACTGTTCAAAGCTTATCAGAGCAAGACCTGTGAAGATCCTTTTAAAGCTCAGGTAGAAATAAACTGGATTCTATCAGACCCAGGACCATCTAGTCCAGCCTTTTATTTCCAGGACTACTGACCAAATGCCTTTATGAATTCAGATGCTGGCCATTCTTAGAACTCAAAAGAGACAAAAAGCAAGCTAATCATAAAATTAAACTTCTTATCCTGGGGCAAACAGTTCAGGTATCTTGTTAAAATGGATGCCACTAAAAGGCAATTGGTTTCTCAGTGGAATTGATTAAATATCTCTGCTCTGCTGATGACATAAAAGGTTGAAGTCTTTTATGTCATGTGCTGAAAGGAACTGCTACAATAAAAAAAATTTCAGAAATCAGTATAGTACCTGCAGAACACCCTAGGGGCACTTCAAACTTTGAAAATACAACAGTGTTCTTGCAACTCTTGAATCTCATGAGATTTTGATGGTCTTCTGCAAGAATGTCAACATTTTGCAAGAACCCAATTGAGGAGTCTGAAAAATTATGAGAACTCAATAACATCTCATTGGATTTTGGTGGACTTTCCTGAGATTTTGTTGATTTGGAGGAGTTAAGATGTCTAAGCAATCATGGACAAGCATGTGGTGGTACCCATTCTTGAGCTCTGTGATTGCCTGACAGTATAAAAAGTATCTTCCTATATTCCTACATAGTAATATTCAGTTATAATAGCCTCGTGTGGTGCAGAGTGGTAGGCGGCAGTATTGCAACCGAAACTCTCCCCACGACCAGAGTTTGATCCCAGTGGTCGACTCAGCCTTCCATCATTCCAAGGTTGGTAAAATGAGCACCCAGCTTGCTGGGGAAGGTGACGACTGGAGAAGGCAATGGCAAACCACCCCGAAACAGTCTGCCAAGGAAATGTTGAGAAAGCGGCGTCCCCCCAAAGGGTCAGACATGACTCGGTGCTTGCACAGGGGACCTTTCACCTTCACACAATATTCAGTTATCATGACCAATTACAGTTGGTGGATGCTCAGGAGAAGCAAAGCAGGTGGCTGTATTCTCACTGTTACTAAAGCTGGGATTGAAGACAACTGGGTTGAATTTGTAAAGCAGTCACAAGATACAATCCTCAGGTGATTCAGGATCAATGTGGGAATGTGTAGGTCATAGACTTATGTCACACATAGGGAGTTAAGAAGTTTGTCGTTTACTGTAGTCTGAAGGCCATTAGTTTAATAAATGTTTACTTAAATGGAAAAAATTGTTTTCATGAATTGCTTGTAGATAATCCATTCCAAACAGAAATGAATGCTAAGGTTGGTTAGCTGCAATTTTTTTGAAGCCCCAATGATTCAGTATCTTGATACTGATAAACTTTAATGGCTTGTATACCAATGCCAAATTTATTTCTGCAACATGGATAATTCAAAACTGACAGTTAAATACCTGTTCAAAAATATGTATTGAGTGTTATGTATTAAATGAGCTGTAGCAAAAATGGCAGGTGAGTGCCAGCTGTACTTTTCTTCCTATTTAACTTTTCTCCATTTTAAGATCCTTTTACTCCTCCATCAGGTTCTATAGGCTCTGTCTATATTCAGTGCGTTTGTAATTGCCACATATACCCCCAGTGGCTTATCTTGCTGACCTAAAGGCAGTTTCCTTCAATCCTTCCCCTTTTCCTTCCAAATCTAAATTCACTTGTGGATATGTTAAACATAGTATTATTTCCTTGGTTCCTTGCTATTGGTTGCTAGGCATGCAAGTTGATCTCAAATGAAAGAGTTATTTGGCATAATAATGACTGCCAAGTCTCAGAGGTCCAAACATCTTTCCAAAGCTTCTTTCTAAGGTAAACTAGCAAGTTTGTTATGGTGCCTCCACATGATGTCATACCTTAGCCATTGGTGCACATTTTATATCTCTGTCATCCCTTTTTCTCTTCTTAAAGATGAAAATATAATTAGCCAGACAGTCCTGGAATGGAAGCACAATTTTCAAAAATATTGTTGCTCAATTGTACTTCACCTAATTGCTTTTTTTTTTTGCATACCCGCACTGTTTGTTCCATACATTTTAAAAAGGCCTATGGCAGTTCCATACATTTAAAAAAATGCAGCTGAATTTCAAAATACACGGAGTGTAGAGCATTATCAAAGATGGCCCAAGAATATGCAGATGAACATCAGTCAATATCAGGAAATGTGCTTAATCTTTTAAGTACTTCATGCCTGAAATGGGATAGCATTTCATTCACAGGTTGATTAGAAAATGTATAGACTCTAAATATAATTTCCTATCTGTGCTAAACAGAGGGACTGCCAAGAAAAGCTCTCACTTCAGGACACATTTCGGGGGAGGATGTGATTTTTGCTCTTCTATTTTGTTCCTAAGTTGTATTTTACTAACATTGTTCTACAGAGATGGAGAGGGAGAGAATCTGATATATAACTGGTAGTGTATTTATTCTAAGAAAACTTGTAATCTTAAAAATTGGCAGCTCTGTAAAAGCAGAAAGAAAGAATAAAAGCAATCAGTTATCACTTTTCTTGGATTGGGTATTTTTTGTCCTGTCTACCATCTTATGAAGATATCTCCTGAGTGGATCATTTCTCAGACTTTATATTGTCTGCAGAATTTTGCAAGTCAGGCAAAAATAACAGATTGTACACTGTACTTAGTTTCAGGACAAGTGAGCTTCAATTCCCCTAGATTATACAGCCATAGTGAGCAACTGCCATTTTGATTTCTTTTTAATACTTTAAATACACAGGGACCAACTGTGATCAAGATGACCATAAGCACTTCTCTCCATACTTATATTATATACTAAAAACAAAACCACAATCCTGCTTGTTATGACTTTAACACAGGATGTGCAATGTTTTAGAGACCAGGACTACAGTTAAAGTTTCAGAGAAGAAATAGAGATTGCGGTGAGAAGGCTGATGATACAAAATGTACAGGGCTGCATCATCTTATAGGTGGGGCCTATGAATTAATTCATTTAATTGAATGATAGATGTAGGGGAAAAATAAATTAACACTCAGTTTGATAATAAATTAAATTGTTGGAAAGATTAAAAATAAAATGTATCCATACTAAAACTAAGGACATATTCTGAGACAAACTCAGGCTGCAGACGCTGTTGTGGCAATGGAAATGTCATTGTTCATATAAAAATTCCCTAAGGCTTATAGAGAAGGCATATACATACCCTCAAGGAAACAAAAAGAAATCTCTAATGCAACTCCCATGCCTCAAACAATTCCGTATGTTATTCTTTTTTTTTTTTCCTTTCTTTCATAGTGTCAAAAGGATCCCCAGCTGGTTGATAAGATCATGAATGATCTTGATAGTAACAGAGATAATGAAGTGGATTTTAATGAATTTGTGGTTCTGGTTGCTGCTTTGACTGTCGCATGCAACGATTTCTTTGAGGAGCAAATGAAGAAAAAGGGAGAATAAAATTGGTAGGTAGCACAAAGTTTAATAACTGTCCTGTGTAGTGTTTCTTTTGATTAATAATTAACTTAATTGGACTGATATTTTGGGGATATTGTGGAATTACTTGAAAAGGTATGACAAAGACCATCTCAGCTGAATATCCATTCAAACCTGAGACCCCAAAGTTAGAAAAGATGAAAAAGAAAATGTTATTAAAGGCATTGTACTAAGATAAAAGTCTTAGTTCATATCCAGACCCTTACCATATGTAAGGATGACAACATTTGAAGTTTTACTCCACATCCTGGGATGGAGACATCTGGAATAGGAATTGTGTTCAGTCCTTAAGAGGACAGAAATTATAAACTAGCACAGAAAACTGTGGCATACGAACTAGGCTTTACAACAAACTGGACTATAATCTAAATAAGAATCCAGGGAGTGTCTTCTTGTTCCCCTTTCTTCTTCGCAACTCACCATGGTTTAAGTGACCATCATTTAAATACTTTACTTGTAGCTTCTACAGAATCTGCAGCAAAATGCCACCGTAATCTGTGAGCCTTCAGGGTTATAACAGAAAGACATCTCTGTAGGCTTCTAACCTGCTGTAGGCTTCTAACCTGGGAGGGAAGCATTCAGCTCAGACAAAGAACAGTACAAGAAAACTCACAGATGTTTACAATCCTCAAATGAGCATTTTTAAAAAATCCATTCAATTGTGTGCAATTCTTGGAGGCTGCCTGGACAAGTCACTGCAGTTTTCTTAGCAAGGTTTTTCAGAAGTGATTTGTCATTGCCTCTTTCCTAGGGCTGAGAGAAAGTAACTGGCCTTACTAATGCAACTCCCATGCCTCAAACAATTCCGTATGTTGTTCTTTTTTTTTTTTCCTTTCTTTCATAGCGTCAAAAGGATCCCCAGCTGGCATTGTGGCTAGGGTGGAACTAGAACTCACCGTCTCCCAGTTTCTAGCCCAGTGCCTTAACGACTACACCAAACTAGGTCTCCAAATGAGCATTAAAGAGAACCTAAGAGTACCCTTTCCTGCCATGTCCTAATTGGGAAGCTATGCCTATGTGCTCTCCTTGTGTTCTTTGGAACATCTAAAGTGATGCTGATGGCAATAGGGATGGGTAGTCCTTTAATATGCACCTTCCATTTTGACCCCAAAATCAGAATGTCCACTGTGAAAAATTTAAATCCATGTACTAACAGTCCCTGACCTTTGATAACATTCAAAATCTGCTTCCTGAGGCAGCTGTTTCAGTCTGTCTAATGCTGGGTGATATCGAACAGAGAAGTTGTGGGAACAGGAAAGAGGTTCATTAAACCACTGCCAGCTGGCCATTTTTCTTTTCCAAACAGCAAAATTCCAGCTATCCCTCCAGTTCTGTGGTGGGGAAAACAATTTGGGGAAGAAAGATCTGGATGGGAAGAATATCCAGCCTATATGATATAATTTGCCCTTCGAGTTTAGGGTTTTCCAGAACTTAAGACTAGTTTGTTTGTTTGAGGACCCTTACTGAGGTTGTCCAAACCCCTAGTTTGGGCAACCTCAATCCTATTAGCCTTTCGTATTAGCCTCCTCCCATGAGAAGAGGGCCTGGATGTTAATTGAGCCTATCCTGCTGGTAAAATGAATGTTTGTTATTCCAAGCCTCAATTAAGTGCTTGTATATGCTTGTAGTTTGTTAATTGGGTTTTATATCTTTTTAAAATTGGTTTGGATTTTAACAGATAGGTGGCACCCAGAGACCTAAATAATGAGTTGAGCAGCTTTACAAGTTTCATAAATGAATGAATTCCAGTAGTAGAGTATATGTATGTATGAATGAATCAGTGAATGAATTTCTTTATATTTATTTATTAATAGCATTTATATGATCACCCAGTTCAAACAGTTTTCATTTTTCGACAGATACCGGGCAGTGTCGAAAAATGAATAACAAGAATAGACACAAAAGTAAACAAGAACAGCACAGTAAAATGAATAAAACAATTAAATGGTGATCAGAGGCTAAAATTAGTTGTAACCCATCAAATTAAAACTGCTTGTTCTGACTCTAGTGCCTGAGGAATGGGCGGCCCTAAACCCTAGAGCAGAAATGAGGAAAACATGGCTCTCCAGATTCGGTTGAATTACCGCTCCTTCCAGAGTTAGCTGTCAAGAATCATGATGAAGAATGTTGGGAACTATAGTTCAGAAAGAAGCAGAGCACCACAGCTTCCCACTCCTACTTCAGAGTAAACATTTTTTTTTAATCCAGCTCTCAGTTATAGTAATTCTAAATCGATCTACTTACGTCCAACATAAAAAGTATTCCTTACAGGCCTCCTATAGGTTACAATCTATCATTTGAAGATCTGCTATAAGATATGGCAGAAATCCATTATTGCCTCTTATTGCCCATTATGGTAATACTGAAGGACACCAGATGATGGTAATACCTGAAAGTAAGAATCTCTGGGCAAGTGTATAAAGCTTTATTAGCAGGACAACAGTTATTTATTTATTTATTTATCAATCAATCAATCATATTTATATAGCCGCCCATGTCAGAGAATGTGACTCTGGGCGGTGTACAATAAAAAACACATCAAAAAACTAACAATAATTTTTGGTTTTTGTAAGCCACCTGGAGTCACTGTGAGTGAGTTGGGTGGCCATATACATTTCTTCAATAAATAAATAAAATAAATAATAATAATTTAAAAAAACCAATCTACAAAAAAGAGCACCAATCGGGATTACTAGTAACAGAGTAGCAGAGACAGCTATTTTCAGAAGTGGTTTGCCAATGCTTCCTTCCTAGGGCTGAGAGAGAGTGACTCGCCCAAGGTGACCTAGCTGGCTTTGTGCCTAAGGCAGGGCTAGAACTCATGGTCTTTTGATTTGTAACCTGGTGCCTTAAACCTCTTACACCAAACTGATTCTCATCTTCAGTTTAAAGACTTTTAAAATTACCTTAATTATACCCATATTTGTATCTATAACCCTAACCTTTTTCTCATTACAACTTTTATGCGTGTGACAATATACGGCAAGTACTATAAAATGAGTAACTCTCATCTCCTAAGGATGATTGCTTCATATTTGTTTCTCTGCACTGCAGGCTGCAACTACCTTTTGGATGCGATGGGAGAGAATAACTTCGACTGAACTAGATTTCATCTCTTATGTTCCCCCACTTCCCTTGGTACTGATGTTTGGCTTTCCCTTCTCTTCTAATAGTACATGTTTTTCCAAAAACACTGTCATTTTTTTCTTTTATATCAGTTCATGGAAACAGCCTGTTCATAAGTGAAATGCGTTTGGTAAGCCTGCCAATTACTTTAGCATTTGTGAATGCAAATGGGGATGTAAATACAGATGTTATATGTATTGGATTTATTACCATATTAGACTTGGTATTGTTGCATGCCCCCTTGCCTTGGACAAACAGGACTGAATCCTAGAGACAGAAGAAATAAGAGCTCAGAGCCCAGAATAGCTGTCTGAAATTGGGGGGCAGCCGGCAGGTAGTGATTTCTTCTTGAATTTAATCACACCATTTTTTGCTTCATTTGTGGAGATGGCTATACTGGAATTACATAGCCTTTCCACAGGTAGAGGAGTTGCACAGCAGTGTTCTAAGAAGGCTAACACAGAACATTTGCTGTTTGTTAATACATCATAACTCAAGCACAGTACCAGCAAAAGGCAGCCAAACACCATTTCCCAAGATGCTGCCAGCAGCCTTCAAAGGTATAAGGAGAATACAGCTGCTGATTAGCTCTTCTCTCTGGTCCAAATTTATTTAGTATAAATATTGTTTACTGCAACCTATTTTCGTTGGTGGGCACTCTTGCTCAATGGGAGCCATAGCAGTCCAAAAATATCAATGTGTCGGAAGGAAATTTGGTGAAGATCTTCTCCATCATTCTAATTTCCAAGGAACATCCTAGCAGCTCTTCTTTTTACTGCTTCTTGCCTGGGTTTTTTTGGCAAGAATGCATCCTTCCAAGACAAGCACTGGGGTGCAGCCACCTAACTTTTGTATATTCAGAAAATGCTTAAGGAATTCCATGCAAAACAGGCTTTGTTGGGAGTAAAGTTGATGCTGGCATTTACAGGTTTCCCATTTATTTATTTTGAATTAAAGGAATCTTTTAAAATTGTAAAAGTCATGACTGGCAGGGATTCTGGTGAGCACCAACCAGTGCTTGCTCTTTAGGCACAACGATGCCCTTCAACATCAGATAAGTTACCTATGATTTAATCCAGTGCCAAGAAATACATCCCTTACTTCATCTGACCAAGAGCCAGACTGAGATAGAAACCCTTAATAGACTCAGCCTCAATGGGCTATGGAGGGGGAACAGGAAGTAAGTTTATGTCTTTCATGACACCATTCTGGCTTCTTACAGACACTGATGGACTAGCATTCATAACACCCTCCCAGTGACCTATGGCTGAAACCCCAATTTCTTTTCTTAAGAAACTTCCGTACAGTAATTCCTTTGTGTGTTAAGCCAAGGCAAGCCTGTCACTGTACTTACTGACCCAGAAATACCCTTTTTTCCTCTATCTTTCATTTTTTCTGAACTGTATTTCTTAATAAATTCATCCAAAAGTTTCCCACAAACCTTTTGTTGATTTAGTTTTAGAATTCTGGATTTAGAATACTATTGTTGTAAGAATGGCCTTAATTTTTTTCCTAGTGAAACTTTATTTCATTTATCCCTTTTGGTCATGTTTTTAAAATGTGCAATAAAGAACTACACAAATTCTGGCATGGGGATTTTTGAATATGAGCAATAGTCCAGATACTTTATACGAAAACATGTTCATTAAATGGAAAAACAGGCATTTCTAGTTCCACAATCCAACCCCAACTTCATTGTTATACATTTAAAAAATGGGAAGCACATGTGAAACATAGCAGTGATCTATCTGTCCCTGTAAGGTTTTTTTTAATTTTTTATTATTTTAATTGTATAGCATAGCAGTTCAGTGTTCATGTTGCCTTTTTTATATTTATTATTGATTAAAGAGATTTATATGGCTGCTCAACTCGCTCACGGTGGCTCTGGGTGACTTACAAGAAAGTACATATAACTCCAGGAAGAGGTAGTAGAACAAGTACATTCTGTGGATAGATTTAATGCTTGGAATGAATGTTTTTATATACTCTCTTCAAAAGGAAATTTGTAATCCATTACTCTTTGTCCTAGACATTTTAATGCTACTTTTCTATTAGATCAATTGAAGAGACACAGCAAGGTAGGTAAAGTCAAAGAAAGCCTGGAGATTTATTTGCTGTCTTTAATTAAATCACTCTATGATCATGAAGTTAGACTAGTCTGTCTCTGAACAATGACAAATGGACTTCATGTGTGGGCTTATCCAAACATCCCAGCTCTACCATTAAACCCTTAAATCAAGAAAGTAGTTTATATCAGAGAACCTATTCAAAAAAATCTATAGAAAAGCAGAAAGCTATTTATGGTCTAATATCCTTTCTTTTACATCCGAGACCAGTAAAAAATACAGCAATGTCGAACAAGTGTGTCTTAAGTTCCTGCAGAGTTTAGATTGGATTAAATGCCCATAATTGACTGAGAAAACAAACTCGCTTAGAATTTACAATCATTGACATTTATATATTTATACATCATTAAAAACAAATCCCAAAGCAGGAAATCATCTTTTGTGCCTGTTTAAGTAGACCTTTAAGTAGCACTTGGAGAAAATTACTCACTCAAGGCATTGTCGTAAGCCACCATTAATATTGCCTGTGTAATCATTTGCTGTTATAGCCAATGATTATGATAAGGTCCTTGATGACATTATAGCCCTGTGGTTAATATCTAAATTTATGGTCTCTCCAAGTAACAATACCTTTTCATCCTTTTCCATTAGCAGCATTGTGGGCCCAAACGATATAAGATAGAATAAAAATATAGTGGTAACAGTTGCGGAAGAAAGTAAGAGCATGCTTGAAAAGAGATGGTCTGATTCTTACCTTCCTTTCCTCCAATTTTATTAAAGAAATTTGTTTGCAAAAACTGTACACATTAGAAAAAACTGTAAGCAAAAATATGCACAAGCTGCATTCAGATTTCAGGGTGAACTAAAAACAACCTCTCAAACTTAAACGGAAACAAGATAAAATGAACTTAAAACTAGGAAAATGTAAAATGGATAGAAAATAAAACTAACAGCTTTGCCCACATCAGTCTTCAACTATTGCTAGATATAAAGATGCAGGTGAATAGTTGCTGTAAATGCCTATTTCAGATTTGTAGTCGTGGAAGCAATTAGAGAACATCTCATGGAGGGATGCATCTGTTTGTTTTCTACTAATTATTTCTGCATGCATCATCTCTGACCAAAACCAGCCAGAAGCACATTTGGATTCAGCCACTACAACAAAAACAAAACACAGCTCACTTGTCTTGGAGAGAGAAATGGAATGGTAAGAGAATCAATCAAGACCAACTGCACATCACATTATTTAACGTATTTTATCTTACAGTAGCAAATAGTTCTCAAAGAACATTGAGCTATTGATAATACTTTTTCTATGCTGATATGACACCATGTCTCAGGAGGATTTTTGATTGTCAGTCTACTAATGAATTGCTTATTTTTCAGAAACTATTTAGTTGATTCACACCACTGACGAGCAATTTAAAAAAAGGCATTGATGTGCAATGGGTGGTTTTAAAGAAAATAAGCAAGACTGTTAATGTTTTTTCTGCTGGGCATTACTAGACAAATGATTTCCTTCCTTCCGTCCTTCCGTCCTTCCTTCCTTCCTTCCTTCCTTCCTTCCTTCCTTCCCCTAATCTGGCAAAGTTTGTTTGCTAGACCCATTTAGAGTCTAGAGTTTCCATTAAGAGTAAGAGGATTTAGGCTGTTCTTTCTCAGTTGAACCTTGAGTGAGTGAGCACACGAGGAAACAGACTTCCACTATAAGGAAATAGTTGTACATTCCCAGCTTGAATCATGGAATGTTATAAGGGGAAGAATATAATGAGATGAACAATGTTCAGTAAAAGACTTTTTTTTAAATGATCAGTCTCATTTAGGAATATGGAAATCTGTCAATTTTATGTTTCTTAATTTGTCAGTTTTGCAGATGTCAGTTTCAATTTTGGAGGGATCTTATTTTTTTCTGTTTGTCCTATTTCTATGCCAATTTAGTCTAGAAGCTCACTGAAATGTAGATATTTTTATGCAGATTGCTCTTAGGATGTATGTTTTTGTTTGCAGTTCTACAGATGTTTGAACATCCCTAACATCTCTGTATATTCTTTTCATCAATATATGCATTTTTGTGCAGATTTTCCCCTAATATACATCTCTTTTAAATTAGCAAACTGCATTGCAAGAATTAGAAAAATAGCCTTTTTGAGTAACTGTACCAAGTGGTGTAGTGTTTCAAAAATAAAAAAAAACTAGATAGGTTCACTTCCAAATGAAAATTAAACATATTTTCCCTTCCTTAATTCTACTATATCTTGAATTGTAAAGAGCAAGTTCAGGCTGTACTCCATGGTGATTATGCTTATTTTTATTTGCAAGTTGTTGAGTACATGTGTACATCCCACTGAGTTCAGTGGAACAAACTCCTTTGATTGCAGCCATACTTAGATGAGAACAACTTTTCCCAATGTGACTATTCCATACATCCTGGGACTGGGAGCCCAGAATTCCCAGCAAGATAGCTGGAAATTGTAGTCCCAACATATCTAGAAGGTTTCAGGTTGGGGAAAAATAGATTTAGAATCTTAGATATAATGTTTCGTGTCACATCAAATACTTTAGGAAACTGTACCTGTGGTTCTAGCGCAGTGTGAAATACAAGAGTCTTCCGTAAAATCAGAATCACTGGCAAAAATTTACTAGATTGAGTCGTGCTGAAATCTGACATGCTCTAATCTTCATTATCTAATTCTCTATTACATGCTGTACTTATTTTTAATTTTGTACTGTTAGTCTGCAAATAAAGGTGTCTTCAGTAACTGAAGACAGCCCGTTTGCAAGCTAACAATGCAAAATTAGAAATAAATCTAAACTTTCTATAGTAGTCTTCATTAAATAACATTTCAGGAAGGTGGATGGTAAGCCACAATTCAATCAAACAGGAACCAGAGTGTCAGAAAAACATATGGTAGACTATAAAAAAACAATGAGACAACCTGAAAAAGCTAGGCAGGGTTGGCCCTGCTTAATAATTGGGGTGGGTGGGGAGCCAATGAGAAATCCCAGGCTGTAGGGTAGACCAGGAAGTAAAACAAAGAAACAAAAGAATCCCAAAGCAGTGTCTAAATCACCTCTACATTATTGCCAAGTAAGTCACTTGAATGTGGATTTCATGTAGTTACCAAGCTGAGCTCAACGAAGGAAATAATTACCTTTTATCTGTCTGTTTCAGTGAACCTCTCCCCAAAAACATTGAGTCTTGTAGCATCTTTAACATTTATTATGGCATACATTTTTATATACTAGAAATGGGCTTTCTTTGAGAACAAATGAATATTTCTGATCTTAACAGTCTAGAATAAAATGTAACATCGGCTTCAGATGATTTTTCACCCTCACTTGCATTAGAAATCAGCTGGATGAAGGCCAATAAATGACAAGTTGTATCTTGACTAGCTGGAGGCACACAGGATAATCCACAAGTTAAATGGGGTTCAATCGCTTAAATCCTAAGACTTAGATTCTTTGTGAAGAATCTCTGGTTTTCACGATATTATCACAAGCCAGAAAGAGACAAGATGGTTGGGGAAAATCAAGGCTGAAGTCACAAAGGGTTAAAGGAAATTCAAAAATTGACTTTTCTCTTATAAAAACCAGCTGTCAGCCAACACTGTTATATCTTTAGAGTCTCTGCATTTCAAATTAGTTTCTTAAAGTACTGTAGTTCAGAGGGATATGATTTTGCCTCAATTGATGTATTTAAAAGTCTTCATATAATTAGAAGTGTAAAATTAAAAACACAGTAGTTATCTAATGTTGGTATTGAAAGGACAGTTTTCCAGTTTAGCAAAATCACCCTTCTTTGCAAGGCTCTCATCTTGTTTAATTTGTAAAAACTGTTTTGATGCCAATATAGTCCAGCTGTTGCAGCAAAGTAGAGAAATAAATAAAGGAGCTAAGGTCTGGTGCAAACTGGCAGAATTTTGCCAGGAGAAATAAGGAAGTTAGCATGAGGGTTAGGGATCTGGTTGCACAGCCTGTAAGTGGAAGAAACCAAAGAGAGAAGACCCTTGGGGATACTAAGGCACTTAGAGGGAGAGACAGGAATCTACTTGTCAGAGGCAGTGGAGCCAATAAAGAGTCAGAACTGGAGACCCTAGAGGGATTCCTGAAGTACCTCCAGAAGAGATACTTGATTATTGTATACCACTCCAAAGACATTGTAAACCTATTTTTTACTTAATTTTTTTTCTGATATAATGTTATTGTTTGGACTTTATAAATATCAATGAAGCCATGTGACTGTTCAATAAAAATCAAAATTATCTGTATTGTGGCTATATCTTTTGCATTTTTTAAAATCATGAATTCAGTTCTGAGCCTCCCTAAGTTTATTTCTTGGCTTTATAGTTTTTCTTTTGTAATGCAGAAAATAGCACACTGAAGCATCACTTCGGTGCTGCAGATTTTTCAGCAGTGTCTCCATGTCCCAGGATGTCAGGAAAGAATGAATGTGATTTTTGTTGTTGCTATATTTTTAAAATATAAAATTGGACAAAACAAAACATGTTGATACTGCTATTTTGTGTTTGCCCTCCTCCTCCTCCTCCTCCTTGCTGCCTGATGCCCAACAACTCTTTTTTATGTAATTTTTGGAGTCTCTTTTTCACGAATTGTTAATAATGTGAAGTGTTGGTATTCAAATGTTGTAGATTTTTATTTATATTTGTTGTAAACTGCAAATGTGATTGGAAGTAGCAGCATAGAAATCAATACAGTGCCTGCTTACTAGGAAATAAATCTCACAGAAATCAGTGTTTAAAGTTAAAATTGGTTTAGTTTATTGATTTCAGTGATGGCTCATGACAAAATAAATCACAAGTAAAACACTAATGAAGAACTAATCCATAAATGAAGAAAAAAGAACACCACACCACCACCACCCATCATACAAATCTTTCTCCTAGGTATAACAGTGAAATGTAGTCAATACTGTGGGAGTATACCTTGAACTTTTCAGTACTGTACAACATTTCATTCAGTCATAAAAATGTTACCATCTGTGAGCTAAAACATGTGCATCTGTTTTTTAACATATCTGGGCATCATTTTGTATTATCTTTTGTTCAGCTAATCCATTAATATTTTGCTGTAATTTTAATGTTTTTTTCCACTTTAATATATTCAATTTATAATATTCTATTTCAAAATCTTTCTTATTTGTATTCTACAAAGCAGCAAATGTAACTTGTAGCTCATAAAGTGCCTTGTCACTAAACATAGTTGGTCATTGGCAATTTATAGAGTGCCTTATATCATTTTTCAGCTTTTTCCATTTAGCTCATGGTACCTACTGACTCCTGCAAGGCCCCTCTGGAGCCCTGAAAGTATTCCCGGTGCATTCTACTTGCTTGTGTCAGTATGCTATATCCATCTGAACACTCTTTTCTTCATTTTCCCCCAGAATAACCATCCTGTGAGGTAGAGTGGGGTCAAGAGAGAGCAACTGTCCACTCTCCCAATGACCTTGCATGGCTGAGGGTAGATTTAAATCTGAGTCTTCTCAGTTGTATTCCAGCACAGACCTTGGCTAGGTCTCTGTGAACATATACAGGCTTCAAGCTTTGTCTAGATGGCATTTTTGAAAGGGTACAAATGCAAATCCTGTGCCAAGTCTGACTTGAGCAAGAATCAAAATGAGGATTCCATTAAAAGGGTGACACTAGAGCCTAATCAAGTTATTTTAGAAAAGCAGTACGGTTTAAATGATTATTCAACAGAATGCATGTATTGCCAAGTCTAGCTGGCTATCTCTGTTCAGGACACACCACCATTTATGATCAGAGTAGCAATATAATAATAGAGCAATGTATGGAAGTAAATTCTTCTTACAAAACTGGTTTTTTGCTTGTAGCAATGGAAGCCCAGACGGTGCCTTAGCCATTTTAGCAATTTTAGATTCAGCTGTAACTCTGCTGCTGAATGTGCACCTCTAAGAATAAGTTCCAATCAAAGGCCACGTGTGTGTGTGTGTGTGCGCACACGCATGTGTGCATATATATGTATTTAATAGGTTAAGGTAGTAATAATGAAAGCGCTGCTGCAGTGATAAAATAACAAAAAGCCAGTTCCACCTGACATTTTGACTTATGTCCTTAAGATGCCATTGCTTTAATTTTTATAGAAACCTGTGCTTAAAATATTCAAGCAATAACACCATGTAATAAATTGCTTAGATATTTTATGTAGGTTTGTAACTTGCCAAGAAATTTTCAGCTATTTAGCAGAATTGAAATCTAACAATTAAATGATTAAATAAAGGGCAAGAGGTTGCTTGTAGTATACCCTAAGCCATGGAATTACATCTCTATCCTAAGTAGCCACAATGGCAAAGAATACCCAGATGAACTGGTATGAGACTGTGTTGAATTCAAGCATCCCCTGGCCAGATCATGTGCAAGAGGGCAATGTTTTCCAGGACAACCCTTGGATTTATGGAAAGGATTGAGGACCACCCTCGGCCAAGCTGCTCTAGGCTGGCTGGGGTTCGGATCTGGTGTAACAAGGATCCTCCCTTCACCTTCCTCTTGACCACCATTTTCCAGCTCTTCTGCTGACATTGTTCTGTTCTGCTGGCATAGCTTTCTAGCAGATTGTTAAGTCAGTCCTCAGGAACTGCTTTCAAGTCAACAGAACATTTCAGTTGAAAGAAGTGAGGTTGGTCTACTTTTAATCTGTATTGAGTAAAGAGGATGGCCTTAAAGGACAGAAGGAAGATCTGCTAGGCAATAAATGGACAAACAAAACTTGAGCCCAGGTAAAAAATGTGGTTATGAAAACGCCTCAGACAGCCTCCCTCCCCCACTCCTTAATTCTCATGGTAAACAAGGAAGGAAGGGAAGCACATTCAGACTTGCAAGATTCTGTTACTATAGATGTTCTAATAAAAGTAACTTTAAGTCCACACAGTCTGTTTCTTAGTTTGATCTCCCTGATAGGGCTGACATAATCCTCTTCAACCAGTGCATTTTTTAAAAACCAACAATGAAAATGCCCCCAATCCTGGTGGGGTAGGGGACAAACAGCCACAGCCACTCAGCCTTGACAGGATCAAGCTGAAGTCTGTTCTACCACATGCAGACCCAAACAGCCTCAGGACACGGGGTCATATGAATTTATTTTGCTGACCCCTGTTGATTTTCAAACTATGACATGCCAATTACATAGCTTCTCCTATAGTTTTCATCTGTCTTCCCCCTCGGAATCATGGAGAACTGATGTGCCTTCAATTTTCCATAGTCAAGGTCAGAGGGTGCTCTGGGGACTGCAAAAAGGGGACTCTGGGTTCCATACAGTCCTGGGGCCACAGATTTCCCACCTTTGCTATATATGCATGCATAAAATACAAGCACAAACTATGGAAATGGCTCCTGCTAATTTCCAAGGAACAACATTGGGTCTTAATTAAAAGTAGCTGTTATTTTTGCATTCAGTATTTTAAAAATAACTTACCTGTGGAAACATCCTTGTGTCATTTAGACTAGATTTCTCAATCTTAGATGTTCCAGTTGTGTTTGACTGTAGCTGCCTTTGTTTGCAATCCCAACCAACAAAGCTATTTGGACAAACTAGATTGGGGAAAGTATCAAACCTAATGATCCTTTTAAGGGAACCAGTTTTTGGATTTGTTTTTAACTGTGAAAAGTGGGCTAAAAAAACCCAACCACACCTCCTGCAAGTACAGTGAGGAAATGTGCAATTGTTTGAATAGAGTCAGCAGAATGGTGCATTGAGACACGCTTCATTTGGAACCTCTTATTGCAAATAAATTAAGGGAGGAGAAGAAATGGGGCCGGGAAGAAAGAACTGGGAAAAAGGAGAATTGACAAGCTTTTTTCTTGTCATAAGCAGCTGATGAAGCCACAAATGGCAACTGCAAACGGAGAACAGACTTCTGGGTAACAAACCTATAGTCTGGCTGGTTTCAGGTGATCAGATAGATAAATAACTAAATAAATAAGAGGCTGGATCAGTGTCATGCTGCTCAAGATTAAGATTCAGAGATGAAAATTGCTTGATAACAATTTACCTATACATTGAGGTGATGGGAAATTTACATATCTTATGAAACAGTTTCAAAGGACTGACAACTTGCACAATCTATGGCAAGCCTAGAATCTACACTTGTGATAGTGGACAATATGATGTGGTAGAAAAGTTTCCTTTAGGAAAACAGGATTTAACCTGAACAAAAGGCCTCCCCAGATCGGATTTCTGTTCTTAGCTGTTAGCTATTGGCTGCCAGCGGCTCTCTTCCAAAAGGGCGAGTTGCAAAAGGGGCAAGGAACCCTTTAGTTTTCTAGTGGGGGCGGGCAATTCTGCAAGTGGCAGCGGAGGGATGAGGGGACCTCCTCGCCGGGGCTTTGAGCCTTGCCTAGACCGCGCGAGACGCGGGGCACGAGTGCAGCAGCGGATTTGGGGGGCCCGTCATCAGCGCGCACTCTGTCGCCTCCCTGGCAGAGATCCAGTAACCATGGGTTACCCTATCAGTCAGGGGACAGAGTGCCACCCCTCTGCCAAAGCTCTATAAAATGAAGCCATCCAGGAAAGCCGGTGAGGAGGAAGCGCCCGAGAAGGTGCCGCGCCCGCCGCTGCTACCGGTCTCCGCACGCCGCGGCGCATAAGCGCGGGAGAGGCGGCATGGCTGCCGGATTCCGGAGCTGCCAGCTCGTCCTGCTCTTCTGGGCCGCTCTCGGAGGGGAGAGCAGGTACTTGGAGGTGAGCGAAGAGCAGGCGCCCCACTGATCCTCGTTCTTCGCCCCGGCCCTTCCGAGCCACGGCGGCCGCTGCGCTCGCGCGTTTTCCTTGCGGCGCCCCGTTTGCGCCAAGAGCGCGCCGGCGCTTTCTTGCGAGAGCCCCGCGGAGCCGCCGGGTTGGCCCCTTCTTCCTCACCTCGGAGCTCTTTTGTCTTTTGTGTCTCCAGGGGAGGGGCGAAGCCTTCGCCGACGGGCCGGCCCTGCTATTCAACCAGGAGCTGAAAAGGCAACTCTCCGGGGAGCAGATCTACCGTCGGGCGCTGCGTGAGTTCCTTTCGGAGGCGAGCGGCGTGCCCACGTCCGGCTGGCGGAGTTGCAGGCTACCTCGGGCGGGCGAGCGGGAAGAGGGCGGGCAGCAGCGGCGGAGAGTTGCTGCTTAGTAGCCGGGGCTGCGGGAAGGGAGTTGAGGGATTCGCGGAAGAGGTGGAAGGGAAGAAGCCAGTCGGGATGGTGACCCTCCCGCCAGATGTCCGGGGGTGATGGGAGTTGTAATCCCCCTACTCCCGGGAAGCTATGGGTCAGAGGGGCGGACTTAGAAGGTTAGTCTTGGGTTCAAGTGATCTTGAACGCAGTCCTAGGATGAAAACCGGAGCGGGCGTGTTGCCTCAAAGTTTCCTGGGTGTGGTGAGACTCGGGCAGGGACGGCTCCCCGCGAGTGAGAAACGACAAGTAGTCCCGGAGCCCTTTTTAAACGCCAGCTTTGGTAAGAGTGAAGGTTAAATAAGCTGCGGACCATGTGCTTTTCGAGGGTGATCAGCTGGAACGGAAAACTTTCTGGGAGGAACCAACGCCTTGCCCTCTTTGGCAGTCCCCTGCTGTACTGTGCTTCTGTTGCCAACGAGCACCTTCTCTGAAAAGGGGGGTATCATGAATACCGCCAAAACAGGTTTTGAATAAGTGATTTCAGAGGCAGATAGTAATGTGAAATCCCTCCTTTTGGAACTGCCAGCAGGAAAGCAAAAAAGTTTATGGTGGGTTTATTCAGTTTGATGGGGGATACCAGAGAATGCTTGTGACTGAGGGAGTAGTCCAACATGAGGCCCTTCAGACAAGCAGGACTACCCACTGCATCTGGAGAACATTGATACCATCTGAAGCTAGACTAGAGAAAGGAACATTATGAAGTTCCCTTGCAGTGGGGTTTCCACCAGTGGAGGAAGATGTCCTAGAACAGAAAACATGATAGGAGGAAAAGTTTGGGTGGAATATGGATAGTGGTAGCAGTGCTGTGCTGGTGCTCTAAGGAAAGGAAAGGACAGGGCCAAAGAGAATGGCCCTGCAGAATCTTAGGTTCCAGCTTCCTAGGAGATGTCAGTTGGTTTTTTGGGGTTGAGAGGAGATCCCTTTAAACAAGTTTTTAAGCATGATTAAATGCATGCCAATACTGAACCCTTACACTGAGACAGATTCCAAAGTCTGCTCCTGACCCTGGGTTCAAATTAAGATGGAGAAGTTCCCTTCTGGGAGCAAAACTCCAAGCCATCTTTCCCCAGATGCCCTCTGTAGGTATTGGATTTCAGTCCCAAAAGTTCTGGATCAGTCAGCTGCAAGGCTGCAAGTTGGGGAAGGATGCCAAAAGCAATTCTGTTAAGGGAAGGTTGTGGGGAGGATCTGAGAGGATCTCTGTGCCCTATCCTAAGGAGGAGGAGATGGCATGAAGGCTGTTTCCACTCCTAGCCCAGTACCTTTGTTCAGCATGCAACAAGAGGGAAAGCAATTGGCACAAGGGAAAAAAATAGTAAACATGGGGTTCAGTACAGTGAGAAGAGAGAAAAAGAGAAAAAGCTTGCAGAAATTCAGTGAAAAGTTTCACTGGCTATAAGAATTAACTTAAGGACAGAGAAAGCTACCTTATGCCATGTAGCCCAATACAGATCATGCTCATTGGTGTTAGTTCTCCAAAGGCTGACCTCTGTTGACATCACCCCTGTTTCTTAAAATCACCTGTTTCATCCTTTTAACTGGCATCCCAGGGATTAAACAGAGACCCTTATACATGCAACATTTTCCATTGTACTAAATCATAATGTAGTTGTGGGGCTTTGGCTTACTGTATTGGATGAAAGGAGAGCCAGTTTGTTGTAGTGGTTAAGGCAGTGTTTCTCAACTTTGGCAACTTGAAGATATGTGGACTTCAGCTCCCAGAATTCTCCAGCCAGCAAGGCTGAGAAACACTGGTTTAAGGCATCAGGCTAGAAACTGGGAGACCATGAGTTCTAATCCTGCCTTAGGCACAAAGCCAGCTGGGTGACCTTGGGCCAGTCACTTTCTCTCAGCCCTAGGAAGGAAGCAGTGGCAAACCACTTCTGAAAAACCTTGCCAAGAAAACTCCTGGTACTCTCTGAGAATTAGACACGGTTGAAAGGATTAAAAAAAAAGTTGTATTCGTGGTTTGTAAACAGAAAGCAGACTGAAACCATCTGGAAAAAGAAAAAGGGGAGAAAGGAAGCTTCTAGCGTAAAAGCTTGCTTCTGTTGCATTACTGTAATATTACTTACTTTGGGAGTTTCCCCTCTGGCACCTCACCCTGGCACAAACATGCCGCAGCAACCTCTTTGTTCTGCCATGTTCCCATGATGTTGCCTTCATCCCATTCCCAGACCATAAGTGAGATAAGCTTAAGACATCTTGGCTGCCATATGCTAAAGTAGTGCCTTTTCCCTTTTTCCTACCCTGTCCAAGGTTGGAAAATTCAACTTTTCTGGAGAGATATCAGATACCTGCAGTGATCTGAAACAGAGGCAATGGAGGTAGGAAAGGGATCAGCAGTGGAGATAGCATTGACAGCATTAGCTTCAGGAGCTGGCTGCTTTTGTAAGAATGATAAAAGCAGCATTGCACTGCACGCTCCACCCCATTAGTATGTGAATGTGACATAATGCATATACAAAAGGGGTGGAGTTCGCAGTGCAATGCTGCTTTCATCATCCCACCCCACCTCCCCTTCCCTTGAATGCTGTTGCATGCCTGAAGGATAGAATTCTTCTAGATGAAATCGAAGTATTTCAGCTCAGAAGTGGGAAAACTCTGTTTATGTCTTCTAATTTCTGTATTACTATTTATTGTAATAAAAGCAGAATGAGAACGTAAGGAAAAGAAACTTCCCCCTTCTTCTTCCATGAAGAACAGGACAGCCACAGTTGAAATCTCACATAGGTTTAAGCTGTTTTATTGTTGGCCTCCTCCATTTATACATGGATAAATGATTGTAGAATTGTTCTTGGAAAGCCTATACAGATAGCCCACTACGCACTCTCAAAGGTGCTGTATAAATGCTGTGCCAAATTACACATTGTGCAGATGCATTTATAACCGTATCTCCTTTTGAAAAGAAGTCACTTCCAAGGAAGTTGGGAGACATGAAAAACTGGGTTAGGGACTGATAGTCAGGGGAAAATCTATTAAGAGTTAACACTGACTTGATGGCACATAATCAATCAATCACTTCCAAGATGTATCAGTTTTTCCCCTTCTTTTCCAAGCCAGGAGCCTGTAAGAACCCTGGGGAACCTTGTGTTTCCAGAATTGGGGACAGCCACTATTCCCTTTGTTCTAGAATGTTAGTCAAAAGTTGCCATCAGTTGCACCTTTTGCTAATAGATGCCTTTAGCCTCCAATTGCCATTTTAAGAGTCTTGAGTATCTAACCTCAGAGCTGTAAAATTTGCCTTTTGGATTTTCTTGCTTCCCTCTCCTGCTTTTTGGTAGCATTAGACTCAGTGTAAGAAAAACTCAAAAGCTTGCACATTCTTTTATGTCATTTTAATTAATCCTAATAAAGGCATTATACAACTGTGGACTTTTTACTTTTGTTTCCTGATAGAGCAGCTTGTCTATGATATTTTTTGACAGTGTGATTGGGGTTAGAAAAACAGTGGGCAGGAAGGATGGATTAATGTGCCCCCTCCCTGGTTCTTCTCATATGAACTTTTAAACCCATATGGAGAAGGAAGGAAGAGGAGAGAAGGGAAAGGATTTATCTGATGAGATTTAAAAATCATAGTAGTAAATTAGGAAGAAGGGCCAGGGGTGAGAAAGGTTTGGAGTCTGGGGACCTCACTACTGGTTGGGGACAGGGGGCCAAGACCTGCAATGGTAGTGGTTGGGAGAGTAATACTACACGTGTTCTCCATTTGTTTCTAGATTTTGCGGGGGTGCTTCTTTTAGGGCTTCCAATACAGTTTTGTATGTTTATTACATCCAAATGGCAGAAAATCGTCCTCCCAGTTTGGGGGCATAATTAAGCAATCTAGGAGCTGCCTACACCTGGACTAGAGAGTCTGGATGTAACTTTCCAACATTTCACTCTGAAGTCTTCTGTAGCTATATGTGCTGGGGACTGAATCTGGGATCATCTCTGTGAATTAAACAGCCTACTGCTGAATGGCGGTCTTTCCCTAAAAGGAACATTCACATACAGTCAGCATGTTTGTGAGTTACATTTAGCTTGTCCTTAGCAATGCATGTAAAAGAGCCTTAATCTAGGAACTATTTAGCTGCTGGTTTCTCCTTTATACTGCGAATACTAGCCTAAAATTATTGGGTTACTTATTTTTATACTGTATGATTTTGTAAGATTAAATGTGTATTGTTTTTAAGATTATCAAAAGCAAGATTCTTTCCTGTCACTCAAAGTATTCTACAAAAGCTTGTCTTTCATTTTGCGTGCACACAGCTTCTCTCTGTAATGCTCTCCGCCCTTGAGACCAACATGTGAAATGAGATTCCTCCCCTAAGAAAAAGGAGTAACTTGCTTGTATTCTCATCTGCAGGATGCCTTGACATGCTAAGTATAGAAGGGCAGTTTACCTTCACTGCAGACCAGCCCCAGGTACATTGCGCCACATTCTTCATAGGGGAACCAGAGGAGTTCATCAGCATAGATTTTGATTTTGTCAGCATTGACTGTCAAGCTGGAGATTTCTTGAAGGTATGAGGTTATCCACAGACTGAGAGTTGCTATGGCAGATGTGGGTGGGGTGGGGGAATACACACCACAAGTTAACTTTTCTTTTTTTAAAAAGAGGATGTATTTGGCACTAGTAATGTCATTAAATCAAAATAGAAGGTAATGGTTCAGATCTCTCTTTCAAGGTTTCCAAACATGGTGTGTGGAATGAGGTCGGGTTTTGGTCCAAAATCCCTCCTCTACAGTCAGCTTCTGATGGCCTTAGCACCAGCGTGGATTTTATTTTTATCATTCCACTTACATCTTTTTTTCAAGGATGCCCATAGTTCTCCCTTTTTCCATTTTCTTTTAGCAACAAGCCTGCCAGGTAGGCTAACCATAATGTTGGCCCAAGGTCAGCCCATAAAGTTTGGCTGGGCAGAAATTTGAACCTGGGTCTCATCAGTTGTAGCCCAACCCTCAATCACTGTACCACACTGCCTTTCATGAACTTGAGATTCATCAGGGAATACATTATGTTCAATAATGAAGTATTTAAGAGCACAGAGATAAAGTATTAACACAACATAGTTAAGAGTTTCTGCAGGCAATAAAAATAGAAATGAGGAAGGAAGCAGGCAGAATGGTAGGCCACAGAAGAGTGTGATTATGGGAAGGATATTATTGATTTATCATACTACTTTATACAATTGCCAGAGTTTAAAGTATTACAAGAAACTTTATTCTGTTGCTGCAATAGGTGGAGAGAACTTGCTACCCTCTGTCAGTTGTTACACATGACAACCTTATTAGCACATTATCTGGAGAAATACAGTAATTGCATTCTCTAGGATAAAATGCAGCATAGGAAAACATCACTTCTTTACCCAAAACATAACCCTGAAGGGAAGCCCAACCTATAGATGACAACCATACACCATGAATTTATTGACTGAAAATTGTCTGCCAAGACTTTAAGTGGAATGTATTAGTGATTCCTAAGAGAATATAATTAATGTTCAGTTCAAAACATTTGTTTCTTTGAATTCATGTAATGTGAACATTTTAATTTCCTTGGATCTGGAACATGGAGTATCTCATACGTTGCTCTGTTTGTCTGAAGAATCAGGGATGGTTAGAACAACAAGCAGTCACCTTTATTCACCTTTAAAAAACATTAGATGTAAAATAGACATTCTGTAAAGCCAAGTGCTAGTTGCATTATCTTTATCTCCAAGAATATTGCTAGGTTTCACATGGGCCCTGGGAGAATTCAAAGAAAATAAACATGATAGATGGCCATAGCCCAGAGTTCTGCTTGGAAATGTACTATCCATCTGCCTGGGTGGCAGGAGAAGTCAGAAGAAAAATGGCCTGGAAGGGGGCAGGGGTGATAGCAGGTATCTTCACAAGGTTCCCTTGTTGGTAGCCATTTTGTGAGAGTGTCCAAAACATGGTTACAACATTTCAGAAGTGCCTTCTAGCTCCCAAAGTTTAGGGACCCCAACTGTGGTATATACATAGCTGACTACTCAGCTCAAGAATGTTTGGATCAGGACCACTGAGGGGAATGCATGATCTCTAGAATTGGAGTGTAGGGGACCAGCATCTGTGTGACACTGCATATTGATCACTCCACTTCAAGTTTAAATGTCAGGTTTAGAAACGTATCTTTCATAATTAAGCCCAATTATTAAAACATTTGAAGTGGAAACTATAGAGAATGTCAGAGTAATTAACTATTTGTGTACAAAGTGGTGACTTATAATTGATGTTAATGGCAAGTCATATGTGGGAACAGATTGGTGAAATTCTTAGATTACCATGGGGTAGAACGGAAGTCCTATGCCTACAAGAAGCTCTTTCTATAATGAAAAGAGTCAGTCTCTTCTTACTTCATTAAGTAGTATTATATTCACTAAAAGGAATAATCTGAGAGTGAGAAATGTATGTTCTTATCCATATTTATTGAAATGCCAATAAATTGATGCCAATACCAGTAATATGAACAATAATGATCAGTATTCAAGGGCTTTAAATCCAATTATGAACAATGTATTTGGATTTAAACGCTTAATATGAAACATGATGAACAAAGAGTCTACTTTAATGGACAAACTGTGCTTTTGGATTTAGAGGCAGAATATCCTCAGTCTGGGAATTGCAGTCTCAGTAAATATGGAAGACATCAAGCTGAGAAAATCTGATATAAATCCTAATTCTCTTCTGTACTCCTACATCCTTCTAGGTTTTTGATGGCTGGATACTGAAAGGTGAGAAGTTTCCTAGCTCTTTGGATCACCCTCTCCCCACCTTTCAAAGGTATAGAGATTTCTGTGAAGCTGGAGCTATCAGGACCACCATCCGGTCATCTCAGAATGTTGCAATGATCTTCTTCAGGATTCAGGATGCAGGGAATGGATTCACATTAACAATAAAGAAGCAGCCCAATCTTTTCCGTAAGTTTGTTTTCATTTTATCTTCTGAAAAGAAAAAAAGCAAAAGATGGCTGTGGTTTCTGAGTAGAACAACAATATAACCAAGCTGTGAACAAATAAATAGGAATAGTATTGGTACTGACTAAGCAAAGGCTCAATCGACATGACTATGTTTTCTTGCCCACAACAGGGGCCTGCTGTTGCCTTCTTCTCCAATGTTTTTCTGACTTCCCAGTCTACTCTACCAAGCCCTGAGATTTTCTGGCAGCCTCCCATTCAAGCACTAACCAAGTTCACCCCTGGGGGTATTTTTGAGAACAACCAAGATTGGCTGGGTACTGCAACTTAATTGGGCAAAGATGCTGACTGCTGGGCCATGATCAAATGACAATGGAGGGTCATTATGCTCTTTAAGCATGATTTGGCATAGGCATTTTAGAACAAGTCATAAAGAATTAGAATTCTTCCTTGAAGGTAAGGTAAGAGTGAGCAAAATATACCTTATGCAATACCCTGAAGACGCAGATGAGAAGGCAGCAGCACCAGAAATCTGTGAATGGTATTCATTTGTTGGCAAAGAGATTGCTTACAAATGCTTTAACAACAGCAACAAAATGATTTCCTCTGTCCTTCCTAAAATTCTACTACCAAAATGAAGAAAGCTTAAAGTAAGTAGACTTGCAAGATTCTGTTATTACAGCCACTTTCAATAAAAGTAGTTTCAGCTTTCCTGTGGGGTTGATTTTCAGGTCTGGTCTACCTTGTGGGGCTGAATGTGCCTTTATAAAGATGAACTGACATGGCACAAAAGAGTAGGCAAACTCATTGGCTTTTTTTTACCATTCCCCCTCCCTGCCCCACAAATGTGGGAGCAATTCTGGTTAGATATTTTGATGATGGAGAAGACTTATGTTTCTCTATGTACACCGCAAACTATCTGTCCCTATGGAATATTTTTTCTACTAGATGACATACTGTAGCACCTTGGGGAGATTACTTCATTAAAATGGGGCAAACAAACAATGGTTATTCTCTGTTGCTGCCAGTGTGATAGTTGCAACCTGAATTGAAAACCTCATGCCTGATTTTTGGGGTGGGAAATACGGTTGCAAGACTTCAGTACAGCTGATTAGCATCTTACCTGTCTTGGTCCCAAGACCTCAGATAAAAAGTCTGCATTCCTTTTTAGTGAACAGATTATGACTCAGTAATTCTCTCTTTCCCCTGTACTAAAGCTTGCAATGTCATCTCTCAGACTCCGAGTGGAAGTTTTACGATGATTGTTCCTCATCAGCATCGGAACTGCAGTTTTTCCATTATCTACCCAGCAGTGATAAAAATATCTGATCTTAGGCTGGGACATCTGAATGGCTTTCACTTGAAGGTGAGTTGCCCGTTTCTTCATTATCCATCTGCTACAGTGGTACATGATTCTGCAGATTTGCTGCTAGTCCTCATGGCCACATATGGCCTATTTTTCTATTTGTTCCCTGTCTCCTTATTTTTATACCAGAACCATTTGTCTGATATTAACTCTGGAAGGCGCTACCCATCTGTGGATTTTGAACATTCTCTCTTCCTGTTCAGTACAGGTATCTGGTCATAAAAATTGACAAAACATATATTTCTGAAATGTATTCTTGCATATGGAGAGATCTCCTAGTTTGACACAAATAGTAGAGCTAATAGCTACTACACAGCACAAACCCATAAAGTGGTTATTTGTTTTTGGCTTAGCATGATGTGTAATAAGTAATTGTCGCTTATTAAAGCTATGTTAAAATCCAGGCTTAGTGTCTATCTGCCAGTGGCACAAGGACTGCCACCATTCACTACATCCTTGCTCCAAAAGCTTCCAGCATTAATGAACTCTGCATTTAGAACAGAGTCACTCCTCTGGGAAGTAGAGACTTTTTTTAAAAAGAGAGAAATCTTAAAGCGCTTCTTGAATCTTTATGCCCTTAAGTGGTATTTCATTTAACATTCACTTGCTCAATATGTATAGAAACTAGCAGTTTCTTTTATTCCCTTTTGGTTGGAAATGGTGAGTCAATTTTTGTTCCCAAGGATCTCTTGGAGCTCAGGAAATCTGAATGAGAGTCTCTTGGTTAGCAGGAAGCAGCACTGATGAGCTTATAGTGATCTTTGTGAGTTCTCAGTGTTTTGAGGCTGTGAAGATGATTACAAGTCTGCTTTGAACTACTTTGGAAAGTTTGAAAGAGAACTTCAGTAATCAAAACTAAAACACACTTGATTATTTTGCATGATCGCATAAATCTCATTTACTAAAATAAACGTGCATTTTAAATTATCCATTTAACATGGTTCCATGTCCTTCTGCATTTCCTTGTACACAGAAACCAACTGCAGGCTGCAGGGGCGCTGGAGATTTTATGGAGCTGCTGGGTGGAAATGGGTTAGACCCTTCTAAGATGCTTCCCTTGGCTGATCTTTGCCATTCTTTCAGTGGCCCCGGTAAACTCTTGTGCTAATGCTTCTTGTTCAAATATTTCCTCAAAGGGATTATTAGGCTACCATATCTGCAAAATGCCAGATAACCATTAGAGGGCAGAAAAGAGGAGGCTAATTCTCTGTTTTCATCTAATATTAACTAGCTTTTGGCAGCCCAGGTATGGAAGCTGTAGATATAAAAAAGATAATTATATAAACTGATTGCTTAGGATTTTCCAGCTCTTCCAGTAAGAAAGCATGATAAAGTGTATTAAAGAAAAAGAAAAAAAGCTTTTCTGGTATTTATCTGCAACCTACTTTCTGGCATTGCTGTCTGTTTAATCAATCTCACGGCCTTCAGAAGCATCGCAACTACAACTCCCAAAAATCTTTTTCCAACAGATCTAGAGACTATCAGGATGAGGAAGGCCACGCATTTTTGGCTATGCATAAGGGATGACATGATACCAACACTACGTTTGGATGATTACTTCTCACGACTGAGATTTACATGGAAGAGTAGCAATGCATGTTGAGAAAAAAATAAGGTCTTATCCCGTGGAACGAGTTTTGCTTAGCTGCAGACTCAGGCCATGAGTGGGCATCAATCAGTCAATGTCATCATTGCTATATGAAGATGGTCTCACAAATACCATATAGCAGAATGGGAAACTTGAGACTACAAAGACCTCATGCAGTCCCCAAATATCTTTTTTGCTGTTCCCTGTCTAACCCTGTCTAAACACAATTGCCAAAAATTGAAGGCATAGTTTACTTCCTTTTTGACGCAGAAAACACAGAGAAGGTTGTAACTTATTATAGCAGAAAGACCCACAGATATGCCATCCCCTGCAAACTCTGTCCCACTACCCAGGAAAAACAGAAGCTTATGCCCTGACCCAAGTAGACTGTACAGTCTCATTCTCCTCGTATAACTGCTCCCACCTACCGGGCCACTGCTGCCTCCAATGAGGTTAAGTACAGCCTCTTGACCTTGGATGGCTTCCTTCTCCTTCTGTGGCACTTAATATAGCAAATCTATTTCAAAATTTGAGCACAAGTGACTGCTTATTCCATACTGTTATAAACTGCCAAAAAAGCATGTATTATGGAAATTATGTGGATTTTCTTGGACATTTAAACCAAGAAAATAATTCTTGTGAATTTGATGCAAATGAATGGCATTACCAGTACTCATTCAGTAATAATGGAAAGGTCCATGTTTATCTTATCTTAGCCTGTATTCTAGAGTTAGTGGGGGGTAAATAAAAATGTGCTGGTATTAAAACCATGTCCCCTGTTCTCTAAGGTACTGATATGTGTTGCAGAGTCTTATCAAATTGGCCCCAATCTAGACACAATTTCACACTGTAATGTATGCAGCATGAAGACATGGGAAAACCTAGCTCAGTTAAATACAAGTAAGGCGTTTTTTCCTTCCATGCCATTTAGTGAGGCTTCCTCTTTTCTATCTGAGAGTTGTAAATGCTTCTGTGTGTAGACTATTTTCCTTCAAACAAATAAAAAAACCATCACAGTCTTTTCAGTTCCATTCATTGCCAGTTGTTTCTGCCTTCTGCTGCTATTTTTACATCATAGTTTTGTAGTTACAGTGAATTTTATCTTTCAGGGAATCCAGTATCATATAGCTCATATGATGAACTGTTACTGTGTGATCATTCAGATTTGGTATAATGGGCATTAATGAAGGCAAATTAAGCACCTCTGATATAAGGACAATGCCTCCTGAATTAATGCCTCAAGAATTATTCTATCCAATCAGAAATCCTGTAAAGAATGTTGTTGTCGTCATATTATATTATCAATTAAATTGGTCATACACTGATCTTATTGAGGTCGGATTAAGCCGTTTCAGAGTAAGGGCAATGGATTCATAATAGGAAAAATATTTAATCCTATTTTGAACCCATCAATGAAATCAGTGTGAAGGCACTCTTTGATAGTGATTGATGTATTAATAAGGTTTTCCCTATACCCTTTGCAATAATGGGTGGTTCAATATGGAATGAAGATGCCTCATTGGATATCGTATGTGCAGATATTCACTGCTGCACATATGCACATCCATGTCTAATCTTCATGCATGATACTTAGTTGGGGTGGAAGTTGCTTTTATCCACACACCCAGATCATTTTTGGGGGGAGTGGGGCAGCAGGGTATAAGGAATGATATAGACATACCTTTTGAAAATTTGTATACAGATCATCCATATAATGGTGTAATACATTAAGATTATTTAAGTTATATAATTATAGATTTTCTAAAGCAGTTAAAATAATAGCTAAATTATTTCCCTTTGACTAGCTCAAATGAAGATTGGCTGTGACAACACTGTATTGCGGCTGGTCTCAAGTGGAAAGCATATCAATCAAGTAACCTTTGAATATTATCAGTTGGATCGATATGAACAGGAAAAGAACGGCCTTGAGGAGTTCTGTCTTTCAAGTGTTTGAAATATCAGACAAGTCTCTCTTCCTGTAATGTATTAATTTTGAGCAGCTAACTTGGTGAAACACTTCTGCTGTCTAAGCACTTATCTTTTCGTATGAAATCATTATTTCCATGATCATAATTAGAACAGTGTTACTCCTAGCATTTATGATATATTGTCTTTTTCTTGTCTTTAAGAGTATTAAATATGTCCAATACATGCAAATCTGTACAGATTCCAAAAGCAACCCTTAGGCATGCTTGCATCCATTGATTCCAAATATGGTATATGTGCTGTATCAGGGTGCCTATTAAAATACATGCACAATTTTTTGGAATTATTTAGAGTGCACATAGCCATTTTAGGACATTGTGAAATTCAATTTGCAGTTTATCCTTTTGGTGTCAAATATAAAAAGACTCACATAGAGAAATGATATTTCAATTTTATAAGAGAATATTACTGTGCACAAATTTAATTGCCAGTTAATTTATTTAAATAAATGTATATTCAGTTTTTAATAAAAATTTATAGCATGAAAAAAGATTTTACTTCTACTGTTCTAAGCATAATAAATACATTCATAGTATTGACAAAATTTAATTTTACTGTTTTTTTTCCGTGTGAGTTTCATCAATTAGACTTCATTGTACTAGAAACAATAATTATTCATTTAACTCAGAAGTTAATGAACATGTTAAGTAAATTTATATACAAAAAATCGAGGATAAGAAATTATTTTTTATATTAATTTTTAATTGGTAACATTAGATTAGTGGATGAACGTCCATGAATAGGGACTGGAATACATTTCCATAGCATTCATTTACTAAGATAACTTTTCAGAATTGGACTTAATTTTTAGCATTCTCCCACAGTATTTTGATTCATAATAATACACCTATCTAATATCTTGTAACATGGCTATGAAACTTGTATAAGATGTGAGCTCCTCTAAACTGAAAGCCTGTCTACTTTTGGTTCAAGCATTCCAAAATTCATACTGAAGCTATACTCCTGTTAGTTCAGTGAAAGATTGGAATATAAACGCAAGCTTTTCCAAGAATTCCTAAAAAAAAATGGGCAGAATCCAGGGGAAAAGAGGGAGGGTTAATGAGAGGAATGTAGTAAGTATTCAAGCCATGTCTACCTTCCTAACTGGAGAGAGAGACGTGCAGATGTGGTCTTATTAGGACACAGATGTATCAAGTTGCTCCAGGGGCTCTCCAAAAACTTGCTGCGGAAAAAGTGATACCATTAGTGGGGAAGACCTTTTAGAATTCCACCCCGGCCTTTCAGCATGTGATTGTCGCAGGCACTTTAGCAAGGAATGGATCCTGAAACCACCTGGGACGCTTCCTGAATGAAGGCTCCTAGTTCTACTAATCATGAAGTATTGGCTAGATTCTCACACAGTCCTGTTTTGCCTAACTGCCACTTCACACAACACACGGTCACAACCAAACAAATCACATGGTTTTTCATATTGTGCAGATAGAGTCATTGGCTGCATTCGCACATCACCCTAAATCTGAACTCTTAAATCTCACAAATGAGAAAATACTGTATGTGGATGCATCCCAAACCACTGGAAATTATCTATACCTGTAACAACTTATGAGCCTTCCTTGAGATTCAGATTTCTTTTTTTTCCTTAGAATTTTATTAAGTTTCAAGCAAAGATAAAAGCTACAGAAAAACAAAAAACTACAAAGAAAAAAAAAGAAAAAACTAAAGAAGTGAAGAAACACAAGAGAAAATTGAGATTCAGATTTCTGATTTATGTCTGACATCATGCTCAGAGACCCACCCAGCACTCAAGACTAGAGTGCTGTCCTTTTAATTGCTAGGAGACCTTGACCAACAAAACAGAGCCAGATATGCCAGCTTCTTTCAAGCAGCATTTAAGGCAGTGCTTCCCAATTTTTTCCTTTATTACCCATGCAAGCGAGGGAAGGAGGGCATGGTACATGCGAGTGAAGGAAGGCTGGGGTGGGTGGGGGAGACTTAGCTGAGAGACTTGTGATCTCCCCTGCCACTTCCCCATTGACTTTGCTTGTGGGAAGCCGGCAGAGGTTTCAAATGGGGATCACATGATTGCAGGACGCTGCTGGTTGCCAATTTTGCTCACATGGACTGCAGGGGTGCTGCAACGGCTGGAACTTTGAGGACCGGTTGTAAGTCCCTTCTTTCAGCACTGTCGTAACTTGGAACGGTCATGAACAAATGATCATAACTCAAGGACTACCTGTATTATAAAAGCAACACCATTGAATGATTATGTCATTTCAACAAATTACCATTGGTAATTTCATCAATTTTCATCTTAACAGGAATACTTTGGGAAATTTTCTAATACATTTTAGTTCATGTGGCAATCTTTAAGTCAATTTAAATGTCCCTGTTGTGATTGATAATGGGTTCGTGTGTCACTACCTGAAGAAAAACCACTTTTACCCAGTTTTGGATAATTTACCCAGGTTTGGGAAGTACTGATTTAAGGGTTTCCTAGATTGCCGACCTTTACTGGAAAAGCCTAGGCTCTGGAAAGCAGGGGCCCAGACCAGTGGGGGTGGGGGGGCAGCATTCAGACCTGAGGAAGCACAGAAGATGAATTGGTTGCCACCCCTTTTCTTCCATCTGAAAGTGGAAAATAATTGTTTTGAGGCGATGCAGAAAACACGGGTGGAGGTTTTGTTTACTGCAAGCTGGATTGAGGACATCATACATTCCTGCACTCCAGAAATGGTGGGTAGATTGTGTTTGTGCTAGGGCAAGCAGGGGGTGCAGATCTGTTCTAAATCTGTCCCTGTATATTTCACTGCTCCCTGGAAAATGTTTAGTGGTAGTAGTGGTGATAATAGTAGTAGTATTGTAGTAGTAGTCGTAGACGTAGTAGTAATTTGGAGAAGAAACATCTTATGAAAACTAGAAGGAAGTGTTTGGTGGGTGTTAAACTAAAGTGGAATGGTGGCAAAAGCCCAAAATATAGTGAAGAACTGAGGCCAAGAAGGCAGGATGCAACTGGAAAAGCGAGAGGCAAGGATGGAGACTCACATTTTCACGGGCATTACCACAGAGACATCAATAGGCGGTACTCAAAATCTGAGATGTTTTTACACCAATGCATAGAATATGGGAAACAGAGAACTAGGGATGCTAACTCAGGAAGCCAAATATGATATGATAGGCATCACTGACACTTTGTAGGATGGTAGTCATGATTGGCACACAGCACTCAAAGGCTACCATTTATTCAAAAGGAACAGACCCAACAGAAAGGGCAGAGATGTCAAACTATATGTAAAGAAATATATATTTGAACAGACATTTAGGGATAAGCATAGAAGTCTTGTTGTAAGTCTTTGGGTAAGTCTAAAAGGAGAAAGAAATGAAAGTGATATCATTGTGGAAGTTTATTACAGACTTCATAGGCTGGCAGAAGAAACAACTAAGGCTTTTCTGCATCAGATGACCAATTTTTCAAAAAGACATGCAAGAGTGATAATGGGGGCTGTCAATTATCCTAACATTTGCTGGGTATCTAATTCTATCAAGAGGTCCAACAAATTTCTTTTCCTCTCTTGGTGACAATTTAATTTCTCAGAAAGTGTGAGAGGGAACAAGGGTGTCAGTTATCCTGGAACTTATCTTTACCAAGAGGGAGGAATTGATTGAAGGAGTGAAGCTGACCAGCACCTTGGGGGAAAGTAATCATGTTATCCTTGAATTTATAATACCCAGAGGAGTAGGAACTGAGAAGCGTCAGACCTGCATACTAAACTTCAGAAGAGTTCACTTTGATGAACTCAAAGAAAAGGTGGCTCAGATCCAATGACTTTGAATTCCTTAAGAAAAAAGGTGTCTAGCGAGGATGGGAAATCCTACAAAAAGGATATTTAACGGCTCAGTTGTAAACAATTCCCACAAGAAGGAAAAAAAGGAGAAATTTAAACAGGCCTTCCCAAATACACATGGAGCACTCCAAAATGCTGAAGAGACAAAGTGACATGTACAGGAAACAGAACAAGAGGGACATAACCTATGAAGAATACATGGTAGTCTCCAGAAACTGTAGAAGGTCTGTCAGAAAGGCTAAAGTTCAGAATGAGCTGAGGCTTGTGAAGGTAGTAAAAACAAAAGCTTTTTTTTTTCCTTGGCTATGTTAGAAATAAAAAGAAAGCCAAAGGGGTTTAGGCCCATTGTGAAGAAGTAGTGAATCAGTAATGAGTGATGGTGACAAGGCACAACTTCTTGACTCCTATTTTGCATCTATCCCAGAAGATAGGAGGTGACCAAATGTCATCACTATCTTTAAAAAGAGGAAGAAGGAAGTCTTGGGAAACCACAGATCTGTCAGCTTGATGCCTCTACTGGGCAAGGTCATCAAACAGATTATCAAGTAGAATTTTTGTGAGTGCTTGGATAGGCATATTACAATTAAGAGGAGCCAGCATGGGATTGTCTTAAATAAACTGTGTCAAACTAACTTTTTGATAGAGCTACTAGCTTAGGGGATCAGGGAAATATCCACAAAGCCTTAGAGTGCCTCATGATATTCTCCTTCATAAAGTGGTAAAGTATCAGCTGGCTTATACCACTATAAGATGGACTCACAGCTGGCTGAGTGACCAAATCCCCCAAATTCTTGTTAATAGTTCCACTTTAGCTTGGAAGGGAGCATTAAGTAAAATGCTACAGAAGCTAAATCCCTGGCCTTGTGCTGGTCACTATTTTGGCAATGACTTGGATGAGGAAATTGAGGGGCAGGTGACACACAGTTGGGAGGGGTGGCTAACATTTTAAATGAAGGACAGAATATTTAAAAAGATCAGGCTTGAACAGTGAAATTAATAAAGTAGAATTTAATAGGGAGAATCTAGATATGAAAAATGTAAATGTAAAGAATAGAATGAGGAGTACTTGCCTTGATAAGGATTGGAGTATCCTTGTTAACTAGGAGTTCAACATGAGCCAGCAGTGCAATGCAGCTGCTAAAAAGGGAAATGGTATCTGGGGATGCATTCTTGAGGTGTTCAGAAATAATTGTTGGAGCCCAGAAGTAATTGTTCCATTCTACTCTGCCCTGGTCAGACCTCTTTTGGAGAAGTGTTTCCAGTTCTGGGCACCACTGTTCAAAAAGGACCCTGAAAAATTGAGGCAAGTTCAGAGGAGGTCTTGCTCCCCCACCAGCCCATGATCAACCCTTCCAATTATAAATCTCATTCAAAGCAACTGGTCATATTAATCCTCAGGATTGGCCAGTGGTGCAGCTCAGGTATTATGTAGTTTACAGGGTCCCCATCTGCTTAATCTGCCTTTTCAGTCCCTGATAAATGCCCATCCACATTTTAAGATGATTAAAGTGTGCTTTTGCAAGTCTTGATAGGAACTTCTTGGCAAAGCTAAATTTCCTCTCACCAAGAATTATGGTGAATTGGTAAAGCTGATGGAGAAGTCCATGAAACTATTCTTGTGCATGATTTCAGAATTGTGAGGAAAGGTTCCAAGCCCCTGACTAGTGGTCCCTAATTCTGAGGCCTGCATCTCAGGAAGTGTTTGGGGAGCTAGACTTGGGAAGAAAAACGTGTTATCCAAGGCTGAGTGCCAGATGATCACTGCAGAGCATAGAAAGCTATTGGAAGCAGCATTTGGACCTCAGAAGCAATGACCAAGGGGAATGCTAAACAAATAGTCTAAAAAGATAACCAACCTCTCCATGAAACAGTTTGATAGAAGTTTAATAGGGTTTAATTGTAACTTCATCTAAACAAGCTGAGACAAAACTTACCAATTTTCTATGTGCTTCTTCTCCCTCTATTTGGTTTCCCGTGATGACCTCAACCTCAATCTCTACTGTCCTTCATGTTTTCCCTTAGATTATAATTTAGACTGTACTTCAGAGAAATGATTCATTACAATCATTTTTATTTACAGCCTCATTTACTTCCGGTATCTGGAGAGAGTTTCTTGTTCAGAAAGTGACGCATTTTCCCACTTTCCCCCTTTAGTCTTGTCTACTTATCTCTAAAGATCAGCAACTACTAATCATAGCAGTGACCAATTTTGTTCACACATCATTTCCTATAAAGGGATATGCAGTATTTACACGTGAGTCACTACAAAACGAACAGCACCTGCTGCTACTTCAAATTAAATTGACATTTACAATATGACAAAGGGCATGGTGCTGATTTTAATCTTCTGCAAAGTTCTCTCCCCCCTCCTATTTTAACAATATGAAATAATTCAATATATCCTTTTGTCTTAATGGTAACTCAGTAGTTGTATATGCAGCATCTTTGGCTGGCAATGCATTTATTTCAGAAAAAGGCAACTCTGATAAAAGATACGTGATAAGCATACCATTTATTTATTAATTTGAGCTGTTTAAAAGACATTTTTCAGAATAAAATGTTTTTCAAAGGCTGAATACAGTCTGTAACTAAACAATTTTAAGAGCTGTAGCAGTAATACAATGCACAATATATTATTAAGCAGAGATGCAAATATTAATTAATCCAAAATCCCAACCCAACATTAGTAAAGATCAAACAGAAACTTAATTTGTCCTCTTAGTTAAAAGCAACCTGAAATAGAAATATTTTAGGATCCACTGAAGAAACATCAGGCAAGAAGCAAATAATCCTGAGGTGACAGGAAACTGCAATGGTGCTATCAGTGGAAAGTCTCCGTTTCCTTGGCCTTGTGAACTTACCTTCCCCTCCTGGTGGACAAATAAGCTTCAGGGTCTCACCTTACACACTCCATCATAAGAGTATGTTCATATGGACACAGGTTATGCCAATTTGCATAAAATTGTACTGTTAGGCCTTCATTTGAAATAACAGTTATTTAACCTGTACAACTAAGGGCTAAATGGGGTGATGTGCAAGAATGTCTTGGTCTTAATTTACATGCGCATGACAAAAGCCTTAATATGTTAAGGTCTTAAAATAGTAATTGATTTTTTGCCTATCATGGGAACCCTTTCTTATCAAGGCTGCTGCTCACAGTGACTGTGAGCATATATCCAAGCCCTTTGCAGACTTTCTGATTCAATGAGAACAAGATCTAAAGAAGAGCAAGACATGCAGGGATATGGAGAGTGATCTTCCATTCATGCTTTTGCTAAAGGTCTATGTAGGCCAAATTTTTCCAGAGATATTCTGGTTTTCTATATGGAAATACATACAAACAAGGTCCGTAACTCCAAACCCAAGATAAAGTGGTCCAACTGAGACTCTTACTACAAAACTCAGCCCAGATTTTTCTTTAGCGTCAAATTTTACAAGAAAGAAGAAAACCTAGAAGGCAGTTTTTACATGGTAATGCCAACTCATCTTAAATTGGATCTAACTTCTTATATACGAGAGTGGAGATGGCCATGGTTTCTTAAAGTGAGGATGGTTTTGAGAAAGGACATTGCGTAGAGATAGGGGAATGACTGCACAAATTCCACTCATCCCTCTATTTTTACGAATGCAAATTACATGTTATCTTCTGCCCTTCATGATTGCAAATCACTGTAGCTATTGTTGCCAAATATCAAGCAACTTCCTTCAGTTCTCTTTCAATGAAGCCATTTCTAAGTCCTTTTATGATGTTTGCTTTTTTAATTGGAAAGCATTCTGTAATACCCAAGTGAACAATGACTCTTCCTGTGAATACTGATGCCTATAGTTTCTCTTGAAGCCGATAAAATTGTTATTGTCAAGCCTTTGTTTGAAAGAAGCACAAGCAGTTTGACCGCCCTTCTTCTCTTTGATTAAATTACTTTTTGCAACAACAAGCCAAGGTGACACGTTCCAGTACCCTGTCCAGAAATATAAGATTATCCGCTGAATCAGAATTAGATTTAAGAAAAATACATAGATAAATTGCCTATGTGCAATTTGGGGTTTACATCTGAAAAAGATTAAGTCTGGCAACCACGCTAGCCAAAGCAATAGCAATTAAAAAGGCAAACAGATTTGAACTTTTTGACAGATGTAGAAGTGGACAGGAATATCTCTCCTGAAAAGTATAGTTATAATAAAAAATGGAAAGTATTTCAGACATATAAACAAGGGTTTAATTTGTGGAGCTCTTGGTGCTTTCTGAGCCTGGTTGTTTGATGTTTCATTACCCAACCTAGGTACCCTCCACAGTGCAAGCACTGCTGAGTGCCACTCACGCTGATGATGGTACCTAGTTGGGTAATGAAAGGTCTGCAAGCAAACTACCAAGCTCAGAGAGCACCACGGCCCCCACAGTTCAACCCGGAGCTACAGATATTTTCTTCTGTTGCAAGAGTTTAATTGATAGCTGTATGATGTTCACAGACTAGGAACTATACATTTATTTCTTATGGTCAAAGAATGTCCTCTAGATTAGATTATGTTTTTATTTCCTCTTAATTAATAGAAAATGTTTTAGATTCTTCTATTTCTTCCTGTTGGTATATTTGACCATGCTCCTATTACAGTGCATTAACTTTTCAGGTTAAAAAGTTTAAACCAGCCTATGGAACATGGTATTTTAATACTTCTTTGTTTCAAGAGGAGGACTTTTAAAGTTATATTATATAATTAACTTCTTATTGTTTGGAAATTAATTGTAATTCATCTACCCTACAGAATGTATGGCATACCTATAAGGCTTGTATGCAAGGTTACGTTATAGCTTATGTTTCCAAGAGGAACTTGGGAAAAACCTTTTGCACCATCAGATATAAACTTTGAGTTAAAGAGAGAGTGTTAGATTATGTAAAAGAGTCCACGGAGAAGGCCTATAAAGCACTTGTATTAGCTAAGTTACAGTCACGGGATTTTAATGCTGACAAGGTAGAATTTTCAGTGAGTAAATTAAAGTTAAGGTATTGGGAATCCAGTGAAAAAGCCAGTAAATTGCCAGCACATTGTTTGAAGCAAGAAAATCAACAGAGCTTAACTTCTGAAATAGTTACTATGGATGGCCAGACTGTGTTTGATTCTGTAGCTATTAATAGTCAGGTTTTTTTAATAAGTCAATACATACAGTAGTTTGATGAGAAGGGAAAGCAATATGAAATGAATCAACTGCTGAGTCAGGTGGATATTCTATTTCTATTGTCAGATAATATTGATATGCTGAAAGCTTCTTGGTTGCTTCAGGAATTATTAGATTCCATATAGTTGTTGCAAAATGGTACAGCTGCTGGCCCAGATGGCTTTCCAGTGGAATGGTATAAAGCATCTGCAGGTTTGCTGGGTCTTAACCTTTTGCATCTGTATAATGAATCTTTTAAGGAAGGGAAACTGCCATCATCATTTGATAAGGTGTATATGAAAAAAAAAAAGGTGAAAGGTCCCCTGTGCAAGCACCGAGTCATGTCTGACCCTTTGGGGGGATGCTGCTTTTGCAACGTTTTCTTGGCAGACTATAGAGCAGGGTGGTTTGCCATTGCCTTCCCCAGTCATCACCTTCCCCAGCAAGCTGGGTGCTCATTTTACCAACCTCAGAATGATGGAAGGCTGAGTTGACCTGAGCTGGCTACTCAAGAATCCAGCTTCCGCTGGAATCAAACTCAGGCCATAGGGAGAGTTTCAGTTGCAATACTGCTGCCTACCACTCTGCGCCACACGAGGCTGTAAGGCATATATAAGGCTGATTTTAAAACCATGGAAAGATCCTACATTTTGCGCTTATACTGTAAGCCTATTTGATTAATTAATATGGATACTAAGATCTTAACTACCATACTGGCTAGACAGTTGCAGAAGGTCTTACATCATATAATTCACCCTCCCAGTTGGAGTTTATGAAAAACAGTCAGACATCAGACAATTTATGGTTATTAGCTGATATATTGGATCTACCCAAGGACAGAATGGATTTTGCTGTACTCATTTCTTTAGACACAGAAAAAGCCTTTGATTTGGTTTGGATTATTTTTTTTTTTAAAAAGTGATGATTAGATATGATTTTCCATGGGACTTTGTTCAGCAGATTGAGATTTATTATTTGCAACCCTGTGCTAGAGTTATAAAATACTGAATTTTGGACTCTTTTGAGTTACAAGGAGGCACTCAGCAGGACTGCCCACTTTTACCCTTGCTATTTAATTTGATCCTTAAACCTTTGGCCACCGTTGTAAGGCAGTCTTTAGACATTAAAGGTATTACTTTGGCATGGAGTATAAAGTATTTTTATATGCTGATATTTTGGCAATTTTGGATCAGTATTCTACCTCTTTGCATAATTTTATAAAGGTATTACGGCATTTTAGAAAGCATTATGATTGTAAGATTGAGACAACTTTTGTCTACTTCTGTTGGGTCATAATATATCTATGGTAGGTATGTAAATAATTGGGTTTTGCGATTTCTACTGATTATATTAAATATTTGGAACTTCATATATCTCAAAATATTTCTCAATGTGTGAAAAAAAATAAACTTTTAGAAAATATTGAATTGCGTATAAACAGTTGGGTTAAAGTCCCCTTAAGCTTGTGGGCTAAAAGTAATGTTATTAAAATGAATATAGGCCATAAAGGGTAATATTCCACTATATTTTCATTCTGATAGCTACTGATAGCTGATAGCTGATGAAATTAAGCCCAAATATATACTTGCAGATCAGAAAGATTAAAGCCACCTTCCTCAAATGGAATCTTAGTTTAACTAAAGAAAGCCTTGGTGGTCCACTATCCCAAATAAATTTCCTAAGTAATTTACTAATCTGAAGGAAAAATTATTTGGTACTAACACAGAGATACCTCTAAGGACATTAATCAAATGAGGGACAATATTCATTTTAATAACATTACTTTTAGCCCACAAGCTTAAGGGGACTTTAACCCAACTGTTTATACGCAATTCAATATTTTCTAAAAGTTTATTTTTTTTCACACATTGAGAAATATTTTGAGATATATGAAGTTCCAAATATTTAATATAATCAGTAGAAATCGCAAAACCCAATTATTTACATACCTACCATAGATATATTATGACCCAACAGAAGTAGACAAAAGTTGTCTCAATCTTACAATCATAATGCTTTCTAAAATGCCGTAATACCTTTATAAAATTATGCAAAGAGGTAGAATACTGATCCAAAATTGCCAAAATATCAGCATATAAAAATACTTTATACTCCATGCCAAAGTAATACCTTTAATGTCTAAAGACTGCCTTACAACGGTGGCCAAAGGTTTAAGGATCAAATTAAATAGCAAGGGTAAAAGTGGGCAGTCCTGCTGAGTGCCTCCTTGTAACTCAAAAGAGTCCAAAATTCAGTATTTTATAACTCTAGCACAGGGTTGCAAATAATAAATCTCAATCTGCTGAACAAAGTCCCATGGAAAAATCATATCTAATCATCACTTTTTTTAAAAAAAATTAATCCAAACCAAATCAAAGGCTTTTTCTGTGTCTAAAGAAATGAGTACAGCAAAATCCATTCTGTCCTTGGGTAGATCCAATATATCAGCTAATAACCATAAATTGTCTGATGTCTGACTGTTGGAAAACTATTATTTATTTCCCTTGTGGTACAACATATAGTAGAAACGGTGTTTTATTGCCAGGAGTGCAATTGGTAAGAAAACTTTGGGCCATATTGGAGCATAGATTGGGTTTTGATAACACGACTTAGGAATATTTAACTCTTTGGAAACATTCTACCCTGAAAATAGGTGGGAAAACATTCTCTTGGAAAGTTTGACTGGAAACCAGGATCATGACTTTGAACTAATTATTATGTAATGACTGTTTTAAGGATTTCCCATGACTTCAAATTGAATTTGGTTTTCACAGCTCACAATAGTGGCAGTACAGGTAGTCCTCGAGCTACAACCACTAGTTCAGCGACCATTCAAAGTTATGACAGTGCTGAACAAGGCGGACTTATGACCAGTTTGCAAAGTTGCGGCCATCGCAGTATCCCCGCGATCACGTGATCATGATCCAGGTGCTTGGTGCCTGGCTCAGGATTACGACGTTGCAGTGAACTGCAGTCATGTGACTGCAGTTTCCAATGTTTCCTACCAGCTTCCTACAAGCAAAGTCAATGTGGAAGCCAGAAGGAAGTCGGAAGTTGCTTGCATTCCTGCCACTTTTCCCCCCGCCCACACTCTGTAGCACCTGCCCATGGCACCCCCCTGCTCCTCCTGGCACCTACGTGCCAGCTCATGCTCCAGAGTGCCTGCCTGCGGCACTCCCCAATTCCCTGATGGCACTCATGCACCCATTGGACTGCTTGCAAGGGACTCCTGTCTTTTCCCACTTAATGACCCACATGGTCCTGGAGTTATTACGGCAACCAGGATTGTGGGATTGCCGTTGCTAAGTGATGCAGTCATGTGACATTGCACTTTACAACTGCATTGCTTAACAATGGAAATTCCAATCCTAACTGCCATCATAATTCGAGGACTACCTGTATCTCCAACTTGAGCATGTTTTAACATGATCAGTATGGGCCAGATGCTTTGGCCTCTTCAAAGACACCTGTGATGCTCTCTTATTTGATGGAATCCATGACACAAGTGAAACCCATAACATATCTCTAGTGAAAGCTCAAAAATATTTTTAAAGTGACATTTCTGGGATATTCCACACATGGACTAAAGAACTGGAATCTCTGATAATGCCCCATCAATGGCTTCATGTCCTTAAAAATGTTTAAATGGTATTAACAGATTTGCAATTGAAGTTGATTCAACAAAAAATTGTATTTAGAGTGTAATGGACTTCTTAAAGAATGTACTTGAAAGGATGGACATGAGATTTTCCTTGTTAGAAGTGTAAAAAAATTTGAGGGTTCAATGACACATATGATATGGTCATGTGAACATCTGGTATCCTTTTGGAATGGTATTTTAATGTACAGGTAGTCCTCACTTACTGAATGCTGGCAACTCTGTCGCTAAGTGACACAGTCATAAAGTGAAATTTCACATGACCACGCTGGACTTCCGATGTCAGTTCCACTGCGGTTATTAAGTGATCACGGCAGGTCATTGGTGTCACATGACTGCAACTTGCAACTTCCTGCCAGCTTTCACATTGACTTTGCTTGCTGGAAGCCAGCTGTGAAGCTCGCAAATGGCGATCACATGACTGCAAGATGCTGCAACCTTCATAAATGTGCACTGATTGCTAAGTGCCCGAATCACAATCAAGTGACCGCAGGGATGCTGCGACGGCCGCATGTTTGAGGACTGGTTATAAACCTACTTTTGTGCTGTCATAACTTTGAACGGTTGCTAAATGAGGCAGTTGGTGAGGACTACCTGTATATAAGTAGATTTATGGGAAAATCTTTAAATGTTAAAGACATTAATGTGATGTTGAATTATATACCAAAGTTATGGAATCTGACTTTTTATCAGGAATTATGGTTGTATCAAGCATGGAGGGTGGCTACATTAATTATATTGAGAAATTGGAAAAGTGCTATTATTCCAGATGCTAATGGCTTTTGGAAATGTATAATTTATCCATATTGGAATATTTTCTATTAAGCAAAGGATGAAGTAATATGTACTACTTTGGCAGAGCTTTTGGGATATTTTACAACCATATTTTGTATTGATTATACTATTATACTATATTAGTAAATCAGTGACTATTGATAAATTTTATACATAATTTAGGTTTTTTTCCCCTGTTTTCTTAGTTTGCTTGGGTTTTCTATCCTTTTCTTTTTTGGTTTCCATTATTTTTTGGTTTCCATAATTTTATTTTTAAGTGTATTTAGCTGTTTTGTTACTACTTTGTAGTTTGAAATAAAATAAAACAAAAGGTATCAGTGAAAAGAACAATAGTAAAATATTGTTTAAAGCAAAGTTATATTAGTTAGATGCTTTCTCAATAACTACTAGAACTAATTCAGACCAGAAACAGTTAATTTTCCCTTCTGTTGCCATATCCATCCATCCATCCATCCATCCACTTTTATTATCATGATTGTGGGGAACAGTTTCACATGGAGTTAGATTATTATGCTTCTGTTTTCCAAAGCATGAAAAATAAAAATGCAAACTCGTTTTTCTAATACTGAATCAGTCCAACAACTCAACAAGTTGCAACCTGTGAATCAGAGATACTGTAGTGATAGATGCCTCCTTTGGGAAGGTCTTTTTAAAGCTTATTACCATGACACTGCAATAGGCCTCACCTGGCAGAGTCTTAATTGGGACCTTGGAATGCCTTCTTCTAGCATATATTTATTTTCAGGCAAACATCATATGCAGTATACATTTTAGCATTGCAGGAGTATTGATATCAGCCTCATTCCTTCTCTGCCCTCCCATGTTAGTTATCATCTATACTTGTATCTCCTGATAATTTGTATACCATAAACAAATTAGTTATTCCATAAGAATTCCAATCAATCCTGTTAAAGAGCAACAGTCCTCTGTGTGGTTTATATGAAAATAAGGTAGATGACTTCTACTAAATTCTACTCCAGCTTTGCCTGGAATTGCTTGAGTTTCATTTCCATTTTGAAGTTTATGCAACAGCATCAACAAGAAGATAATTTCAAGAGCAAAAGTTTGTAAAACTGAGCAATCTTACATGGCTGAGAATACCTCTGGCTCAAAGAGTTACTCAAAAGACTTCTGCAAGGATCATCTGGGAATTCTCACCTTGCTCCATTAGGAGTTGCTCTTTTCTCCAAGCTATCTCCAAGAGATTTCCTACTACTAAAAGACCATAATAATTTAATGGAACTGTTTCAGGTCTATTCTTTAATATCTATAAATAACATGTTTTCAACCTTGTTTATTGCATGGCTAGGTGACAACGAATAAGCAAGGGGAAAGCTGTTGTTTAGGAAAACTCTCAATCTCTACGTAGCAGCTCTCACGTAGGAGCTGAAAAAGGGATAAATAAATACTGTCAGGCAGGGTGCCTGTGGAAGGAGTCAAAAAAGTCAATATGGGGGCTACAACCACATGATCTAAACCCCACATTATAAGCATTAAGTGAGGCAAGGCTCTGATTGTGCAGTCCTGGCTGCCATCTTGAATCCCCCCTCTCTACAGATGTCTCTGCTAACAGGGAAAAGCTATCTATCTCTGAGAATCTGGGATAGCTTGTAGGACATCTCATGCTGATATTTGATACTGACATTTTTGTTTTTGTTTTAAAGTAGTTTAAATAAAGTAAGCTTCTAGGTCTCAAAGTGCTCTGAGATCTGCTGAGTTCCACTTTGCTGGAAAAGCTCAAATACTTTTGCTCCTATATTGGATATTCTGTTTTATACACGCTATTCTTCTCTGTGCTCTCAAGAACACATTTTTCTATGCAGTATGTTAACCCTATATTATTTTTGCTCACCTGATTTTTGACTGAATGTAAGCAAAGCCATGCTCCATAGGACTCCAAGCATATAGGCTGCATACAGGCACACAACCTTGTGTGTGCTGCACATCATCCCAACCCATAACAAACTGTATAATGGCTTAATTAATGAATGCAGTTATCTGAGTTCATACAGTACAGTGAACCATAAGCTAACCATACTGGCTGAGTTTGCATAATATACCAGATATTAAGCAAGAGTGTAATGTAAACGATGTTTGTGATTATGATGATGTTTGCATGTTAGCCATTATTCCTAAAGATGCTGTTCTGCATGGTTCCAGCACTTTTGAGTTTTTTCAGGGAGAAGCCAGGACAAAACTGGTCCCATTTCCAAGATACAAAGAACCCAGCACTGTCTTGCTCAGTTGCTGAAAAAGAGGCTCTAATTCCTCTCCCATCCCATTCACTGCCATTTTTATTATTTTTCTTCATGAGGAGAATCAACAGTGGCACCTGTATGATTACTGTATGATTATGAACAGGTTCAAAAAGAGTCAACCCCGCTCCCCAATGTCCTTTTTTCCCCTTTCCACTCTGCCCTGTGGCTGCACAGGATAAAACTACAGAGATGGAAGGCTGGACATACTGTATTTTCATGGGGCTTCTCTACAGCTTTTTCTCAATCATGGACAGAAAAGACAATTAATGCTCCCTTAAATAGTTTGCATGACACTGAGCTGGGGAGGAGTTTCTTTACACAAAAGTAAGACACTTTCTGAGGCTAAATATAAACCCCTTTGGATTAATTAGTTGGGTTAATTCAGAACACAGTTAAGCATGGTGTACAAACAGGCCAATGCCTATGCTAGAGTAGGCAATCTGGCATTCTCCAATTGTTTTAGTCTGCAACTTCCACAAGCCTCAGTGAGCATGGTCAGTCTAGAACTACAAGATCTGAGCTGCAAAAATCCAGAGGATCATTAGATGGCACTACAATTGACTGTTATTTAGTGGTTGTCCAGTTTTTTGTAGCCAATCACTGAAGATTTTGGGAGATGACATCATGCAGCCATTTTGATGTTGAACTGCTTTCATGACAATCCTACAGATATTGCGCAATCACCCATGTGCTCTTCTCAAAGGCTAAACTTCACAAGATCTAATGTGAGACTGCCAAAACCTTAGGTGATTTCAGGAACGACCACCAACATTTTCTAAGACTTCATTGAGATGTTGAAAGCTTTCAGCATTCTTGACTGAGATCTTGCGAGATTCCAGCAATTAAAAAAAACATCCTAGGGGGTCTGTTGGGAGTCCTGAAGTCCACAGGCACTTTAAAACATGAGATGGATAATGGATATTGGATTCCTGATACACAATACAGAATATATTGACCAAAGTTCCATGATACAGAAGTCATTGACCAAAGTTCCACTAAAAGCAAAGTAAATGTTTGAAACATATAAAATAAAATGAACAAATAAAATAGAAATAGCAATATGGTTGATGTGGTTAGCTCATGGTGAATTTCTGAAACAGCAAAATAGAATTTGACCACATTGAAAAAAACCGAGTCATACTGGTCAGCTAACAGTAGCTGTACATAGAATAGATCAGAATGCCTAAAATTTACTGTACAGGGGAATTATAAAACTTAGCCATGCATCTTTATAAACTGGACCAGACAACAGAACATGAGCCTTATTTTAGGAATGTAATTTCCAGATTTTAGTCACAGTGTATCTGGAGGGTGTCAGGTGGGCAAAGTTTGTTCTATAGAAAACAGCTATGAGTAATTTGAGATTAGAACATTGCATTTTCAAAATGGTTTTGTAATTACTACACTTCTTTGACAAAGAATTTTCCCTGAAGGATTTTTTAAATAAATCTCTTGGTTTGTAGCTGTTCTTTTGCATTTCCTAAGCAGTTTTCTTTTGTATTAGTTTCAGATATAATCAAAGCACAATTATATTTCTATTTCCATATAAAAAGGACTTGAGAAACAAAACAAATACAGTTCACTATATTTTATGGCACACAGCTGTCATTTTTATATCCACATTCCAGAGCAAGCCACTTTCATCCATCTTTCTGTAGCACCATTATAGCTTATCATAATATCAGCAATCAATTTTACTTTTACTGCAATGCTTATTTTTCTGTGGGGAATAACTCCAATGTTAGTAATTAGGAAAACAGATAAGAGTTTGAAAGACATTAGTATCTTATTAGCCAATAGTTTAGAAAAAGCTTTCCAGTGGCCTGATCCTATGAGAAGCAATTTCGACATTGGAGCTCTTCCACCCCCACACCCCCAATTCCTTGTAACTGCATCCATGCAGCTTTCTTAGTAAGGAAATGGACAGCTACTGCTTTTCTTCCACAATATTTATTCAATTTCCTAACCTCTCCAACAGCCCTAGAATTCCCAAGTTGTCTCCCAACCAATGACTGACTAGGCTGACCCTTCCTAAGACCCAAGGTCAGCTAGGTAGTTCCACCTGCTGAAGCAAAACGTAACTGCTGCTCAGTAAGTGCGGGACAAACAACATAGTGCAAAAGGTTAAGCACATGAGCAAGGGGATCATACCTCATAACACAAAATAAGTGGACCATATAGTTTGGTAACTATGGTTATTACAGTTGCAGGCTCCAATCCCTGTCATGTATGGTTCCTCCTTTCTCAAAGTTCAATTTTCTGTGAACATGCACCAAGTACATACAGGCAGCCCTCTGTCAGGAAAGCTAACAGAATAAGCTGAGGTTGTGAACGAGTCTAAGCAAATGGTTCATATACAAAAGGAAGAGAAGCAATCAGTATCTCAGCTGCTCAAAATGCAAAATGCTTACAGGTAGCAAAAAAAAAAAAAGCAGAGCTACTTGATCCCTATTTTGAGTCAGTCTTTTCCAACAAGAAGATATGTGTTATACCAGGAAACTGTAAAAAGCAGAAGGAAGCCTGATAGTGGTTAAAAACATGGTTTGGTAATCATCTATTTACTTAAATTAGTTTAAATCTCCAGAGCCAGATGAAGTGTATCGTCTAGTGTACTTAAGGAACTACATTATTTTTTTTTAATCCATTCAATCATGTCTGATTCTTGAAGACTGCCCAGACAAGTCCCTGCAGTTTTCTTGGCAAGGTTTTTTGGAAGTGGTTTGCCATTGCCTCCTTCCTAGGGTTGAGAGAAAGTGACTGGCCCAAGGTCACTCAGCTGGCTTTTTACCCAAGGCGGGACTAGAACTCACAGTCTCCCAGTTTCTTGCCTGATGCCTTAACCACTACACCAAACTGGCTCTCACATTACGGTCTCTCTGAACCTTTATGTATTACCTTTGAGAAATCTGGGCAAACTCAGGATTGGAGGGAAGTTGTCTCTGATCTTCAAGAAGGGGGAAAGGAGGATCAAGAGAACTAAAGACTAATATCTAGGAAGATTCTAGAACACATCATTAAAAAGGTCAACCTATAAGCACCTTGAAAACAATTTACAGCATCTCTGATAGATGGCCACAAAGCCTCTATTTAAACATTTCTAACAAACATCTCCACCTCCCAGGGTGATTGTTCCATTGGTGAACAGCTTTTACCATTAAGAATTTTTCCTATATCCTACTTCCTTGTAATTTAAACTTATTTTATCTTGTCCTGTCTTCTGGAACAACTCTGAAGAATTCTGTCCTACCCTCTAAAAGACAACTCTTGAAATATTTTAAGACAGTTATTTTGCCTCCCTGGAGTCTTCTCTTCTCCAAGCAAAACATACATAAAGCCCCCAACTGTTCCTCGTTTTTCCTTCTAGGGCCCTTATCATCTTGATTGCTCTCCTCTGGATGTGCTGCAGTTTGTCAATGTCCTTCCTAAAATATGGTGTTCACAGCTGGACACAGTATTTGATGCATCTGCAGAACTGAGAGGATCACTAATTTCCTTTGATCTTGCCATTATACTTCTGCTGATGCGGCCTAGGTCTCTATTTACTTTTTCTGCAGCTTCATCTTACTATTGGCCATGTTCTAATTGTGTTTTACCAAGATACTCACAATGTTTTCACATGTATTGCTGCCTAATATAGTATCCATATCCTATACTCATGCCTTTGATTTTTTTTTCTCACAAATGTAGGACTTTGCATTTGCTCTTGAAATTTATCTTGCTGAGTTTTGCCCAATGCTACAACTTGTAAAGATTTTCTTTTCTTAATTCAATCCTGCTATTCTCCCTATCTTTGTGTCATCTTCTAATTTGATAATCATATTTTATAACCCCTCATCCAAGTCATTTATATATTACTTGAACACCACAGGGCCTAAAATGGAGACCTGTAGTAAGCCATTGAAACTTTCCTTCAGCTTGATGCAATGCCATTGACATACACTCAATAGGTACAATTGTTCAACCATCTTGGTATCCCTAACAGTAGCATTATTTAGCCCATATTTTGTCACCTTCTCTACTAAAATTCCATGGGAGACTGTTAAATGCTTTGCCGAAGTCAAGGTACATTATATCTACTGTATCCCCATTGTCAACTAAACTGGTCAATCTGTCAAAAAATGAGATCAGGTTTGGTCTGGCATGATTAATTATTTTCTAAATGCTCACAGATGAACTGTTTAAATTCTTTCAAAATTCTGCCCAGTATTGGCATTAAGCTGACAGGTCTTTTATCCTAATTCTTTTTTTCCCCTTTTGAATATAAGAACAACATGTGGTCTTTTCCAATCCTTAGCCCTAAGCTAATCTAATTTTTCCAAGATCGCAGAAAGAGGCTCCAAGATAATATTTGCAGGCTTCCTAATGACTCTCAGTTGTAATTAGTCTGATCCTGGATACTTAAACTCCATCATAGCCAGGGGCTCCCTAACCATCCTTTTATTTACTTTGAGACCTCATTCCCTCCTTTTGTTAATTGTTTTGCTTAGATGTATTTAAGCCCAAGTTCTCCTTTGGGAAGAAGACTGAAGCGAAGTAGGAATTGAGGACCTCTCAATACCCTACTGTCCTCTCCTAGAACTGGCCCTTTCCCTTCCTTTTTCTTCAGTACTGACATAGTCAAAAAGCTCTTTTTGTTGTTTTTAGTTTCCTTTGCAAGCCTAAATTCTTTTGCACTTTTGTCTTTCTAGCTTGCTTTCTTCAGAACTAGAACAAGAGTTCTATTCTCTCTTATTCCAAAGTGGGGGAAAGGGAATAATAGATTTATGTCACAGAAAGGCAGATTCTACTTGAATATTAGGAACAACTTTCTAATAGTAACAGTGATTTATCCAGAAAGGTGGTGGGTTTTCTTTAGCTGGATGGGTTCAAGGAAAGGCTAGACAGCCATCTGTTGGTGATGCCCAATTTGGATTCCTTCCTGCATTCTGCAGGTGGGTTGGGCTTGATGACCCAAATTTATTTATTAATTTATTAATCAAATATGTATGTTGCAGCAATCACAAAACTCTTGGTGGCTCACAAGACAAAGAAATACAGTAAAATAAAACAACGTAGACATAAGGCAGATAAAATCCAGCACAATATATGGTGTCAACTGTCAGAAGCCCTCTGGAAAAGATCGTTAGCTTTTTCTGGAAGGTAGACAATGTTGAGGACAAACAAATCTCCAACAGGAAGTCATTCCAGAGGGCCATGTCCTAACAAGCAGGAACCATGCCGAGATGAGGAATAGGTCTCTAGTGTTTTATTACTGCTACATTAGACAGAAAATCCTAACCAACTGAAGAAGCGTGAGAAAACCCAGACAGATAAACCCCAAAAGTCAAAGTGGGTCTGTTCTGTGTCTCTTTGAATGACAGCTCAAATTCTTGCTACTATGCATGCGTTTTCCCCCCTGGATAGGGGCCCCCTCCTGCTCACCATCAGTGCTCATGACAGGCCATCCCTACCAGCAAAAAACAGCGCTTCTGGGCAATGCCCCCCACCACCCGACCTCCCAGAAATGGGGAACAACCGGATGCTTATCCTGGCAAAATTGAAGTGGATGGGCCAACTCTAATGGGGAAGTGCTGTCCTGTGAGTAACCAGGTACCAAGCCACTGAAAAACTGACCAGGAAAGTTCAGCTTTTCAACTGTATATTTCAATAATGCTCTGGTTCAAGTAATTATTCCTTTCAAACTGTGCATTTGATACAGAGATTTTTAAAGGATTCTTTTGTAACCAGGAACACTTTCAGAGAAAGTAGAACTTAAGTCATCCTTTTCCTCTTAGCACTTCACTTATTCTCTACTCCTAAGTGCTATGACCTATCTTTAAAGGGTATAAAATGCAAGTGGATACTTAAAAAGACTGAGACTGCAATCCTATACATACATGTCAGGGAATGAAATATTGTACTTAAGTGAGGTTTCCTTCTGAATAGATAGTATTAGGCTGTAAATATCTACCCTTAGAATATGGCTGTTTTGCAGTGATTCACAGTCCACTGAAGCATCTTGACTGCGACATATCTGATTGTCAGTGACCTGTCAGCTGGTAAAATCCAAAAGATTCATTCTGTACAAGAACAGTGCAAAGAATTGGGGGGGGGCAGTGGGGAGCTGTAGAATTGTCATAACATGAGTAATAATTTAATAAAATGTGGTAACGAAGATGGATAAATTAAATGACATAGTCACAGGGATCTGAAGTTCAAAGAAACATCTCTTACATTGTAGCTAATGAGAACCATCATAAAGATAGGGTCAGACAAAAAACAATCTACTCAATGATAACAAAAATACAATAAATGAAGTGGTTTCTACATGAAACCACTGGGTGAGATCATCCGTCACCACGGGATGACCTGGGAGAAGTCTGAGGAAGATCCAGCGCAGAGGGATCTCAAGGGGAAACAGAGAGGGAGGTTGCTCTCCCGTAAATCTCAGTGGGACAAAGAGGGAGACTAGAATGGGAGCTAAAGTAAACTTGCTGTGAGGTCTCTACTCTGGGAAAGAGATCTCAGTGGGAGAGCCCCTGGAAGAAAGAGGGATGGAGGCAGATCACAGGGAAATGTCTTTGTGGGAACAAGAGCAGTAAGTACTTAATCCTAAATCTCTGACTAAAGTTTGGAATCTATTTAGAATCTGCAGGATCCTGGAAAGGCGGAAGAAACATTTACTGCAAGAATCCATTTGTCTCCAAGTTACCAGTAGAAAAGTTCAGCTAGAACTCTCAATCAGGATTTTATGCTTTATTTTAATGTGTCTCATAGTTAAATGCTTTCATGTCTCTAAGATTTTTAAACTATACTTTTTGCTTTTTCCAACTCCTAGAAAGCAAGGATAGGCTGTTTTCCTCTAGACACATGCCTCAATGTTGCAAGGACCAGGAAGTGACACTACAGAGTCTATTATTATGGTTAGCTGCACAGTCAGCCAGATGTTTAGACTGGATTTGGCATTTTTGTCCACCTATCGGGATGATGATGATCATGATGATGATGATGATCTATATTCAGCTATGGCTTCCTGCTGGCTATTCATGTATCCACATAAGAATCCAAACAAGTGCTTTGTGCTACTTTTGCTGGTAAGAAGACGCTGGATGTAAAGCATAGTTTCTGATAGGAAGTGTTCCCATAGGAAAGAGGAGGGGCTGCAGATGCTTAGAACGAGAGTCTTAAATTACTGGAAAAACTCAGGGAAGAATTGGAAAGAATTGGAACTGAGATAATGGCTGCCAGCTAAGATGGATCTTGACAGTTCTGGCTTTAATAAAGAAAAATGTGGGCTGGTAAACCTGAGTTTGATTGGGCCATGTTTACATTGCTGAAAACCTTTCACTCCAAAAGTGGTTCAAAGTCCATGAAGCAAAGCAGGATGTGATCTGGACAAGTATGCCAAAGAGGAGGAGGTGCCATGGGGCCTGTGGGCCATATGCAGATGGCCCTGGTAGAGGTCAAAGATGACAGAAGATCAGGGATTTTACTACCCCCCAAAAGCCAGCAAGCAGCCTGAGTCATGTATATATAAGCCCTTCGTTAACTTTTTATTAGAAAATAGGGTGTAGAAATAGAGTGATGCATGTATACATGAAACTAACATTACAGAGTGCATATCTATCCAGGTAGGAAACACCTAAAGGATATAATACTCAGAAGTACAGGGGGAAAAAATTTAGTCATTCTTCAGCTTAGAATCCCAAGTGGCTGTGCCTTCTCTCAAAACAGGAAGAAGGAGGTGGGAGAGCTTTGCAGCTGTAGCTGTAAATAACTTGCTAAGGACTGGGAAATTGAACCTACTGTAAATGTTGAATAAAGGCTTGCTTTTTTGTCTGGTCATTTGAATAAATTTGAAAACACTTGAAATGGTGTGCTGCACTGAGCTTCTATCAAATACTGAGAACCCAGAGAAAATCCTATCTATCACTATTAACTATATATGCCCACTTGGATGACCTACAAGATGGAGAAATGGACTACGAAAGGATCTTGGTCCCAAGTGGAACATCATAACATAAGACCAAATGAAACATCTGTTGAAGTCACTGCTTTGGATATCAACACTGTCCGGATGAATACTTGACTACGGAGTGATAAAGTGATTATTATTATGCCTAGTTTACTGGCAAGTAAGTGCCCAGCTTGTGAGATATCCTTTTCCTCTTATGTATAGCTAGTGCTAACAGTGAGGAAGCTAGGTCTGGTCATTCCCTCTTCCTGGAAATAGATGGTGGGAGCAATAAACTACCAAGAAGCAATAGCAAGGCAAGAACGACTGTAAGTGTGTAAAAGGGAGCTGAGGGTAGAGACCCCTTCACCTTTCATCCTAGCAGGTCCATCTCATATCTACATAGATCTTACAACAAACACTTGATTGTCTGCTGTTTTCAACAGGGTTGGTAATTTACCCACTTCTTCCAGGTAATGCACAGCAGAGCACAAGATCTCCTTATATTTACATTGCACTTTGTCCTGGGCAAAGGAACAAAACAGCCATTGCTCAATTCAGATGACAATGGGAAGTAGCAAACAACAATTCAGTAGGTAGCAGCACCTGGCCACCTGATGGAGCTCAGAAACTTAGCAGGGTTGGGTTGATTAGTACTTGTACAAGAGAATGCCAGGGCTGTTAGCTAGACTGCTGCCCAAACTCCTGTATGACTGAGTCTGTGGATTCACCAGGAGCTGAGTTTGACTGAAGGATGTCTTTGTCTTAAGGCCTTTTTGGGCTCTGGCAGAAAATGCTAATGACAGGGTCACTTCTCTCTTACTTTATATTTCCTTATAAACAAGCAGTTTAAAAACATTATTCTCTATCTCCTTCCAAAGTAAACTGATTTTTTCCCTCTCTTAATAAGTGAGTATGTATGTATGGTACATGTATACATGTGTGATATCACTTCCCCACCCCAAAGAATTTTGGTAGGGTTCAACATGGCTCACCAACTCAAAAAGATTGCCTCTTATCTTGCTGTAAACAAGATCAGTGGAAAGGAAACGTTACCTTTTTTGTAATCCAAATTCCATTTGACTTAAATACCTGACGTTTCCCAACAATGATAGCGTTTCACTCCCACCAAATTTGTATGACGCACCCCAATCTGCCTCTTCATATGCCAATTGTATCTGCATTCCTTAAACTAATGTTGCCCGCTTGTGATTGTCACATACTAAAAGTAAACTGTATACATAACTGCAAAGGCATAATTAATCCCTTTTCATAACATAAAATGACTTTTATGCAGTTAATCTAATTCCCTCTATGTGGTACTTAAGCCCTGTCATTTCCATTAATAAACACTGCTAAAAATATTTTCCCAGTTACTTCCACTAACAATTGAAAATGAGTACATTTACAGACAAGGCCTAGAAAAAGATGTTATGGTGTGGAGGCTCCTTGCCTGAAACAAAGTCAATTTTTGTCATTTTTGTAGATATGAAGATCAAGAAAACTCTAGTATTGCAAATAACATTTTACTTTTTTGAAAAATAAAGTTTCTGCAGCACCCTGTATGCATACATTACACATTTCATCTTAGGACATACTAGAACTGATGTGAGAACAAAACCACAAGCACATTGGAACATTTCCATTTACAAGGTCTTACAATTTCAGTGTACATCCCATCAGTAATTTTCTGAGTTTTTTAAAATCATTTCAGAATATTTTGAACTTGGAATGTTATGAAGATGGAGCATGTTTACACACAGGGAATTAGTTGTATTGGTTATACTGGTTGTACAGTTCTGTGCATGAACTGTTCTCTACATAGAACTGTTTTTGGTAGTTTGTGCCCGAACTAAAACATGTGATTCAGAGGTTTTCAAACATGGACTGAAATGGGGCTGTTTTGTTTCAGGATAGGACCAAAATATGGTTGTTCTGGATATAAGTGTTTCAGGTATTCCATTCTGTTGTAACTGGAGATTGTCTTATTTCTTGCAGTTGGGGTGTTATTTTTGGAATTTTTCTATCTGGGCCAATACAGTTGGAGGGAGTAATCTCTTAAGTGCAGGGGCACCTATGCCAAACCAGGTTATGCCTTTGGTTCTTCTCATAAAAAGTCCTTGAGCAAACTCCTGGAATAGCTGGAATTCAACAACAACAAAGCCTGGATTCCTTGGATTTCACACTGAAGTCACCCAGTGCTTGAAGCTCTTGGATTTCAAGCAAACATCTGTGCTTGCCAACTGTATGACCAAAGCATGAATGGGACTATCATTTGTGCTGATAACCTCCTCTGGAGGAGAGAGCTTCTGGTTGTGTAAGTAGCCCAGAAGACTGTCAGAAGATTGCAAATTTAGGCTGGGCCATCCACCAGATGCTCTTATCCTAGCAGCAGCAGGAGCAGCAGCCTCCAGGGCCCCAGTTTTGGCAGGGAATTCCCCTTGGCAGGCCAAAGCATCATGGCATCCTCAAACTGGGGCAGTGTGTTTAGCGCATGGCCAGGAGAAGAGAGGTGTTGGCTTAGACAGCAGTGCAGAATGCTCTGTTCTATGCTGAGTGAGCCAGAGGAAGGTGAAGAAATGGATCAGCTTAACTGTTTCTGCACCTAAAAGTTTTTTCCCTCTTGCTGTATTGGCCTAGACAGGACACCTTAACTGTAAGAGGTAAGAACATTTCCAAAATAGTATTTGCAAAATTCCAGTTCTGATATACATTCTCAAAGTGATGATTTAGTCAAAGCATAATGAGCAATCAGAACATTCTTTCTTTGTTAGATCATGTGGGGGTAAGGGTGGATTTTACTTAGAGACAATGGTCCTGAATGTAACAAAGGCTAAAGGCATATAGGTCTTTATAAGTAGACATCAACACCTTGAATTGTGTCCACAAATACACCTCCACATAAATGTATTACTCTGCAAAACTGGCTGGTGCTGGACAGCAAGCAGGCAACTGCATTCTGTACCAGCTGCAGCTTCCAAGTTGTCTTCAAGGGCAGCCCCACTTAAAGCAAATCTAACTGATGAGTCACTGTTTTCACCAACCCCTAGTTTGACTACCAAAGACATCCACCAGCTGTTCCAGCAGGAGTTGTGACTCCAGGAAAACCCACAAATGGCATACCAGCTCCTTCAGGTGAAGTGCAGTCCCATTTAGAATAACAGATAGAACCACAGAGTTTCTGTAGTCATAATACATCTGTCTTGTTATGCTTCAGTCTCAGTCTGTTTCACTCCTGAACATATGTGACTTTGGTCATCTTCCTTGTCTTTTGCCACATCATTCTAGGCATCTCCTTTGGCACCTCATCTCCTGGAATTTCCTGGTAGGCCAAGGGGAGGCTGCTCAGGAGCAACCCTATCAAGACAGCCCTGTCTGTGTCAGAGGTGAAGCAAGCACCCCTCAGAGCTGCCCACTAAGCAGCTAAACAGGCTTTCCAATTTAATGTACTTGGTGACAAAATTTGCTTTAGATATCACTTTATGTCCCTGATTGCCTATAAACAAGATCTCATAAGCCCAGAGAAAACAGAAATGATGAAGTTCCATATTTGGGGAGCTTCCTTTGTTATCTGCAAGTGCTTCAATGGGTCATGGTTTGACAACCTTGGAAAGGAGGAGAGAGATCCATTTGCTAGCCCTCCTAGATTAGAGCAGGGAAACATACAGAACATGAATGCACCTTCTGCAATGGTGGTGCCACGTCTCCCATTCAAATGGGGGTGAGGGCTGGGAGATGGATTCCAGCTGCTTTGCTTTCTAGGTATGGATTTTCATTTGGACATGTAAATTACATTATCTCCCCCTTCATGCCTATTTACTAACATGATACTACTTTTCTAAACTTGTACATTAATTAGCAAAGAATGGATTAAGTTTCATAATTTGCTAACCTTTTGGGTAATAATAGTTCTTTTTTTAAGGACTATAATATAAATAACAATTCACTATTAATAATTGTTTTTTTAAGGCAGTTATATCTTCAAGACACAAGTGTTTATTCTTATGACAAAACTAAAAGTACAGCAAATCTTCTATCTCCTGATAAATTAGCTCTTTCACAGAATGGGTTTAACCTATAATGGATGATAAAAGTATTCATAGCTGTGTTCCTTTTTTCTGTTATTACCAGATATATCAAAAGATAAGTCAGCATGGTGACCTGTTGATTGATTGCTTCCACAAACTAAGAAGGGACTCAGCAGAACTACTAAGCACAAAGCATGGTGAACAGATAACTTTGTAAGAGGTTCGTTTTGATCAGAATGCAAATCATAATTCATCTAGGCTGACAATTGAGAGATATACATATTTGGCCTAAGAGCAGCTAACGATGCTTAGCATCAAAACTCTTCTTTTCAAAACAAATTAGCACTTTTGTCAGATGTGGATGGGGTTGAGTGACTACTAACTAATAACAGGGAAATAAATGCTTTTTAAAAATATAAAGAAACTAATTTAAAAATTTACTATTTCTACCCGCCCCCCCCCGAAAGCTGCTATGAGAGCCAAGATAAATAAATAAATAAAAGATGGCTGCATTCTTCCCATCCCTTTCCTAGCACAGCTCACCCTACAAAATGACCAAGACATGTTCTGCTTCAAAACTAGACCTGAAGCATTAATTCAAGTATCTTATCCAGGAAACTGGCTAAACTGACCTGTAATGTAATGTTTTAGAACAGTTTAGGATTTTCATGTACAGCCCAATCATAGCTAGAAATAAGCTGAACTGGGTAAAGTTTGTTTTATTTACCTGCCCATTCTTTTCAGGACAGGTTTCTGGTCCATTTTTTTACCTATGTGTTCTTTAACTTAAATATCCACAGAAAAATTCCCTGAAACATTTAGAGAAAAGTTTGATGCAGGTAGATGAAGGTTCATCTACCTGCATCAAACTTTTCTCTAAATGTTTCAGGGAATTTTGTCATTCCAGGAAATGCTCCATTGTATTATGATTGATTGATTGATAGATAGATAGATAGATAGATAGATAGATAAAAGTTAGAGGAGGCAAGACAGCAAAAAGCATTACTTCATAGATTTTCTCAAATATAATGCATTTGAGTTCAAATATGTTAATATCTGAACAAAATTGTGATGGCAGAATCTTTTCAGGAAGCCAAAAAATGTGCATGAAGTTTATCAATCAAGCCAAGGAAACTTGAGTGTTGCCTAATCTGGTGCCAGTAGTCCTGCTGTACGATCAGTTCCCCTCTGTAGAGTCACACTGTGTCACCAATCAAGAGCTGGTTTCTATGAGAGCAGTTCAGGGTCTGCAGTTGTCAGCCCTACAAAGCAGACCAGACCAAGACATTTTTGTAATCCACCCTCATTGTCTGGATTCCACTATGTTTCCCTCTTTGTTGCTTTGGTAGTGGATCTTCCTTCTCTCCATTAAGGTCATGCTCTCTAGAGCAGTGAAGGCACTCTGTGTGTAGAACTGTTCATGGGAAGACTTGTATGTGCATTAAATCCTGTACATTCAAAGGCAATCACATTGCACTGGATCTTCATTAACATCACAATGTGACTTTATAGAAAGGAAGAACTGCTCACCAGTACTTGTACAATAAGTTGTATACTTCTTTTTAGAAGTTGAATTGGGCTTTTGTCTAGCATATTCCCATTAAACACAAGGTTCTATATGCAACTGCAGGTTATGAAAGGATTAGAGAAACAAGTAGAATCCATTTCTTTCTCATGTACTAATTAAAATATGGTTTGCAAGTGTGATACTGGTTCTTCATAAAGAATGGTAGTAAATAGGAACAGAACTGCTTTGGCAACATGTGGCAAAATATACTACTGTGTTAACAGTACACCAACACCATCTACTGGATTCTAATGAAAGCATCTAGCCAGATGAAGGTAGAAATTGCAAGATTCAGCACAACAAACCATAGGGACAAAAACACATTATGTGCAGTTGTGCAGTAACCACATGATTTGGTTCAGATTCCAGTTCTGAAAACAGTCCAGTTCTTCTCTGAGTAAGTCAGAGACTACCTATTTAAACACAGGTCTGAATCCACAATGAGATTCAGTAAAACCAGATTTTCATGTTTCTTATTTGTTATAATTGAAAATGGCAAATTATTATAATTTCTTAAAAAACTTTTTAATAGAATTGGATGAAAGTAGCAAACATAACAGCTCTGAGTAGATAGAGCCTGTCATGTTTACATTTTACATTTTGACTTTTTTTAAGGAAGTTCCTATACTTTTTAAAATTTGAGGGCAAAATTGGATGAAGGTGATAGGCTTAAGGTTCTATCACAGGGGGGTTGGCTCCAGTGAACAACACCATGTCCTTATTCTCAAGCTGGTGTTGTCTTTCAGCAATTGAGCCACCTTTTGTGTGTGTGTTTATTTATTTATTTACAAAATGTAGGGCCACCAACCCCAAAATGACTCTGTAAGAAATAATAAAATGAACTAACATAACAAACAGGATTCCAAAAACAGAACAAACAGGGATTCACAAACACCATACTCCAGTGCTTGGGAGAATAGTCAAGTTCTTAAAGACTTTTGGAATGTTATCAGTGAAGGACCCATCCAAATCTCGGGGGGGATATCATTCCAGAGGGCAGGAGCTGCAAAAGAGAAGACATGCTTTCTGGGTCCTGAAAGATGGCATTGTTTGATTGAAGGGACCAAAGTGCATTGACTGACCTTACCAGACAGGCTGAAACCATGAGAGATAAGCTGTCCCTCAGATAAGCTGGCCCTAGGTAACTAAGGGCTTTATGGGTGATAACCAGCACCTTGAATTGCACCCAGAAGCTTACTGACAACCAGTGCAGCTCACAGAGCAGTGGTGTCACATGGGCACACCAAGGCTTGCCCAACACTGCCTGCACAGTTGAATTTTGGACCAGCTATAGCTTCTGAGTGGTCTTCAAGGGCAGCCGCATGTTGAGTGCATTACAATAATTCAGCCATAAGGTGACTAGGGCATGAGTGACCATCTGGAAAGCTTCCTGAGAGCCTTGGCTGCCCAAATTCTCAAAATACAAACTTAATTTCCACTTTTTTGTTTTAAGACACACTGCCACAAAGCTTCAAGCTGGGCAGCTTTCTTTCTGGCAAGAACTCCTATTTTCTGCCTCCTGGTTCACAGGGTCTTCTCAAGCCTCTTTGCTATAACGCCTTTTGCACTTCAGGGCATTTTGCATTAAGACTGATTTTATTTTTTTCCCTTGCCATGGGGATGGCCAAGGTGGTGCTGGTGATGCTGCCAGAAGCTGATTTTGCACTCCCTTATTGGTCAACCAGAAGGAATGCAGATCACCTCTGGCTTTTCTTGCAATAACTATGATGGATACAATTGCAATATGTACAATTGCAGGCTGTTGTGAGAATGACTCTGGAGGCTTGGGGATTGTTGGGCGTGGGATGAAAGTGGACAGCTCATACTTGTTCTTTTTGTGAAGATAAAGAATGCCAAATTCCAGACAGTTGCATGAATGTTTTCACTAGGGGAGTCATCACAGTTTTCAGAGAAAATAAATAAATCTTCTCAAGCCTTATTATTCAGAGGCCAATTTCTGTGAAAACATAAATTGTAGATGTGCTCCTTGGTAAGTAACCTGCCAAGTTTATCGTAATGTAATAGATATTGAGGATTTTGTGCTAAGTGGCATAAAAGTTAAATTGAGGATTAAGATGGAAGCTATTAGAGATTCACTTTTTCCATTCATGGATATAGCACATTACTTAGTATTCACTTGTCATCAGAGGTAGACAAATATAAACATAGGAAGAATAGTGAAAATGATCTTCTAGAGCAACGGTTCCCAAACATTTGGTCGCAGGACCCCTTTACATTCTTAAAAATTACTCAGGACCCTGAAGAGCTTTGGTTTATGTGGGTTATATCTATGGATGTTACACCATAAATTAGTAACAAAATTTGAATGATAAATAAATAAATAAAAATTAAAACTGAGAAATTTTAAAATATTTGACTTAGCAGACCCCCTGAAAGGGTCTTAGGGACCCCCAGGGTCCCCAAACTACACGATGGGAACTGCTGTTCTAGAGAAAGGATCTCTGAGGATTGTGAATGAAAAAATTGAACTGGAAAAGAATTTAGAAAAAAATACCCTGGAGGTTGATACAAGAAGTGGCTAGAAAGATAAACAGCCCAAGGAAGTATACAAATTTATTTAATGCTCAAAAAGCTGTTTCAATGTCCCTGCTCAGTTGAAACTAAAAAAGAGAGAGAGTACAGCAATGTGTATGACCCAATCTCCAAGTATTATTATGGAGACCTCTTGTTAACATTCATATGATTTGACATAGATATTTCAGTAACTCAGGAATTTTCTTTCAGCTCTCCTCATCCTGGCCTTTTATAGAAGAATGAAAACAAAGTAGCCTATTCTGTGAACCTGCTGACTGCTTTTTGCATTATTCCAACATCCAAAATTCCTACCAAATCATTAGGAACTTCTAGGTTCAGTCCTTTGTTGCTACTGAGGGAAACCTGCTTTGCTTCACATGTATACAAAAGGGCCTCATTGTCTTGGGAATTTGGTAAAACACAAGATACACTGGAAAACTGCTTTTTCACAGTATATCCAATAATTATATTTGAATCCATGTTCCAGTGTGAAAATAAATTATTACTGCTGCTGTTGAGAGGGGAAGGCAATTTGTTGAAAAAGTATCTAACATTGACTTATTGCCAGTGTACAAGTAGTTCTATGTATTTGTAATTGTATTTATTTACGTGCAGAAAATAATAAGGAGTATTAGGTATGTTCACCGCCTTGAGTTATTTATAAAAATAATAAAGGCAAGATATTATTTATTTATTTAATAAATAAATAAATAAACTGTTCTCTGACAGCATAGCTCGACATACTAAGCCTCGAGGGAAACTAGGCAAGCTTCTAATATAAATCAAAATATTAGAAAAATAGCTTCAAAACGCATCGAATGGGTCGGAAAAATTCATCAACGGACGTCGGAAACACCGTTAAGTGTAAATACAAAAGGAAATCTAAAGTGGGAGAAAACCACTTTCTGTTACACCGTGTCTCATGGGCATGGGTGGCGTGTTTCAACTCGGAGTGCCCGTCCTGCTGGTAAGGGCGTTCTCAGCGTTTGAACCTCCAGCCCCAAGCCAGCGTCCAGGGAGGTCCGGGAGAGGCGCGGACAGAAACCTGCCATTCCCTGCCCAGCCACGAAAATGCAAGCGGTGAGCGAACCTGGCAGATCCGATCCCCTTTTGCTCAGCAAGGCGTCACTTCCTCCCCTCCCAGGAAGAGCGTTGGGCCCGCCCGACGTCTCTGACAAACTTTGTTACGGGAACGTTTTCTCGGCGGTGGAAGACCCACGAGGAGCCAAGGGGGAGAAACGGAAGGGGGCGGCGCTTCCTTGGCGCCGAGGGGTGGGATTGGCGTCGGGTGCTACCGCGGCTGCGATGGGCGCGAGGGATACCATGGGGGCGGCGGTGGCGCTGAACAGCCGCGGGGGCCGCTGCTCTCTGGCCTGCCCGGATCGCTGAGCGAGAGGATGGCCGAAGCGGCCGGCGAGTCGCCGGCGAGGGCCCTGCGGGAAAGGGTGGCTGCGCTGGAAGTGGAGCTGAGCGCAAGCCGCAGCCGGCTCGAGCGGGAAAAGAAGCGGCGCCTCCAAGCCCAGGCCTGCGCGGCCAAGTTACGGAGGCAGGTAGGAGCTGGCGGGAGCTCTCGGGGGACCCCGCGGGTCTTGCGCCTTTTCACGCAAGCCGGCTCCTCGGGGACAGGCAGTAGTTCAACCGGGGCTGCACTCTTTAGTCACGCCCCTGGGAAATCTGCGGAGCTGGCTCCCTGTGGCCTCTGTTGAAGGGGTAAGATCCTCTCCCCGCTGGCCCGTGTTTATATCTGGCCTTGGATAGGGGCAGGAGTCAACCCTGTGCCCCAGCTAGCTCTACTAGTGCCCTGCCAGGGAGTAGAGACTGGAAAAGGTGTTGGGTTTGACCTGCGTGGTCCTGGTCCAGCGCTCCCTAACCTTTATGTTATGTAGATTCTGGCTTAACATCAGCCATTCCTCTGTCAACATGGCAGCTGCCCGGTATTTATTTCAGGCTTGCAGTTGCCCTGTTGAGTGATTGATCGATTGATTATGTGCCATCAAATCATTTTCAACCCCTAGCGACCACATAGATAGCTTTCTCCATGACAGTCTGTCCCTAACCTGTTCTTTCAGGACTGCCAAGGGTGGACACATTGCCACTGTGCCTGAGTCTATCCACCTTGCTGCTGGTCGTCCTCTTCTTTTCTTCCCTTCCACCTTTCCCAGCATTACAGCCTTCTCCAGAGAGCTAGATCTTCACATTATACATGTCCAAAATAGGGTAATTTGAGCCTGAGTTGCCCTGTACACAAATGCAAATGGATTTTTTTATTATCGTTATCATTATATTTTTATCCTGCCTTTTTAAAACATATAACTCAGGGCGGAGACCATACTTAATACTCCTGCATCCTATTTCCCAACAAATCCTGTGAGGTGGGTTGGGCTGACAGAGTGAAGCTTATATTCTGCTGAAGTTATTGAAGTTAACATTGGAAGTGATGGTGAAGGAAAGCTCTTTTCGGAGTCATCTTTATTATTATTTGCTGTATTCCAGAGGAAGGTAGGCTTAGACACAGGCTCTCTCAAATGATTCTGAAGATGACCAAGTATGCTCATATGACCAAGTAGCCTTCCAAAGCCATGGGGCAATGAGAGTCAATTAAAAAGAAAAAGGAAAGCAAGCCAGAGTGAGGGATGAAGAATGAATTAGGTGCATGACCCATTTACAACTATTGGTGTGCTAAAGGAAGATCTGGCTGGCTGGCATGCCTGTTTAAGCTGAGCATGTCCTACAAGATTTTGTTGTGGGTTCAGTTTTGTTTTATTTTTTTTCTCTTTAATTAAAGAACAGAAGAAACAAAAGCAAAAAAGAAGGAAACCGACAATAAAAATATTATGTATACTATGGCTTCCATACATATATGTATATAAAGTTTTATACAACAGTTTCAGTAAAGGATGACTATAATTGTCTATACATAATCCACCTCTGTAAGCAACTCATTCATGAATTGCAAGTAACATCAGAGCCATGGGCCATAAATATTTCCAGTGTTGAAGGACAACCCTCTTAATATTAATTGATTCCATTAAGCAGAGCATGGAGAATCCATTTCTGTTGTTCAGGTGTCAATTTCCATATGCTAACTATGTAGTTCAAAAGAATGTAGGCATCTGAAAGTATTAAATTCTACCTCACAGGCAAATTAATAATGCATTTCCAGCAGCATGGTGTTTTTTCTTTTTTATACAAAGGAGGGTCTGCCAAATTTGAAATATTTTTTTGTTGAATAAGTCATAATCTGAAATCTATGTTGTGGGTTTAATTTGTTAATGCTTGTTTTCTTTTGTAGGTTGAAAAACTTGGTAAAGTCAACAATGGTGAAAGAAATGAAAAGACAACATCTACTATTGAAGTGCAAACTGAAGACTCTGCTGCATGGTTATATGCAGGTAATAGGAAATGATGCAAATCCTGTGAAGATTTAAAATAATCTTGTGGATACCTGATCCATGTCTCTTGTATTTGCCTTGCTGATAAAATATTTTGTCCCAACAGGTGGAAAATATTAAATACTGACTGCATTGTTACATTCTTCCATTATTAAAAATATCATTACCAAAATTACTTAGAAAACAGGCTTCCAAGTGCAACTTAAAAATAGTAATGATTAGATAATTCCTTCCCATTATAGACTGAAATACATTATTTGAAAAGAAAAAAGGGATGGTGGGGAGGAGAAGATAAAAGCAAGTTTAATGTAGCAGTGCTTAAAATTATAGTTCATATCATGACCAGCTGTAGCAACAGATGTTCAGTCAGGTAACTCGAGACAATACAATTTGGACCAAAGCCAACCCTGCTTTTTCCAAGTATGTATTTGGTTATTTATATATAACTTCATTATTATTAATCCTTGATTTATCTTTGGGTTTTATATTTTGTCCAACACTAGAGATTCTTAGTGAATATACTTTTAAAGGGAAAAACTAAATATGTAGCAAATCTAATTTATTCCTACTTGCATAGCCCTAGCTTCCATGTATGAGGAAAAACTGAAATGACTTAGTTGCTACCAAAATACATGTTTGGGTTAAGGCTACTCCCCAAGGCAAATCCCCTGAGGAAAAGCATGTCTTTATGTGTACATAATAATTGGAATGTCTGTGTAGTTGTCTTAAGAGTGCTTCTTTGAATTACTGTAGAACCTAGGGCTGATAGTGTCATGAGCACTGATGGTGAGCAGGAGGGGGCCCCTATCCAGGGGGGGAAACGCATGCGTAGTAGAGAGTTTGAGCCGTCATTCAAAGAGACACAGAACAGACCTGCCTTGACTTTTGGGGTTTATCTGTATGGGTTTTCTCACGCTTCTCCAGTTTGGTAGGATTTTCTGTCTGCTGTAAGCAGTAATAAAACACTAGAGACTTTTTCCTCATCTCAGCGTGGTTCCTGCTTGTCAGGACAGATAGTCTCAGTACTATTCAGAGCCCTAGCATAGCCGGATTAACAACAGTGTTCTTTGTATTTTTGCATGTTTTGATGCTATTTACATATATGCCGAATGTGTGTGTGTGTGTGTATGTATCTGTACTGTCTTCTGAAGCTAGAAGGACTTTCAAGCAGGCGTACAAAAACTGAATTACTGTATATAATGATTTTGTGATAAATAACACAGCAGAAATAAAATCCTTAAATTAAGAACTAAAAGCCACCTTCCTAGAAATCAATAGATTCTTACTTTGGGATTTAAAAAGTTGTGAACTTTTAATGCATGAGCACTAAAATGAATATTTTCTAGTATATTGTGGATTTTCTAGTATATTTGTGGATTTTATGATTGTTGTTTTAATTGATTACTGTAAACTGTCCAGAGTCCCCTGAAGGGAGGAGATGGGCGGGGACAAATTGGATAAATAAATAAATAAATATAAAATAGCTTTTCTAATTCTTCACTCTAATTTTTAACAGATTATTACTACCCTCATAATTATTACAACTGTTCGGAATTATCCAGTGCTCCAGTGCAGCCAAATAATGATAATGAAGTATTGAACCCAAATTGTACAGACCATTTACAGTTAGACGATCATCTAGATATTAAAGGCACACAGCAGGATGAGCTTGAAGAACAGGACAACATAATAAGTAATGTGCAGGTAAGATTACTTTCTTTGTCAAATTTATATCTTTTTTCATCCAGAAGTTGTTTGTGGCATATTTCATTATTCCATTTCATTGCCCTAACAGCTTTTACATTAGTTTAGGTTGAGAGATGCTGGAAGTTCACTAATAAACCGTACTGAATGGGTACTGAGATAAATCTTCCAGGTCAAATAGTAACTATATCTGCCAATATACTGGCTGTTGATGCTTGAGGTATTATTCTGAATTACCTATATAGAATGATGTGCGAAGAAAGAAACATACCTCTCCAGATAAACTCAGAACTCTTTAACTGTGTAGCTGGGTTTCATCATTCCTTGCCACTAAAATGCTTCTCTATTCTTCAGCAGCTTTCCTCCATATTGATCTCTCTTGTTATAACCTTTAGAGAGTCTTATGGTTTAACAGCCGATCTATTTTAATTGTAGAAGGATTGTGTCAAGTGTTGGCAATACTTTGTAGCAAAGAGACTAAATAGTATTTTAAATAGTATTTTTTAAAAATACTATTTTTAGTGACCATGGCAATTACATAGCATATTTCACAAGTGGATAAAGTTAATTTTAGCATCATTCACTATTTTGTATTCTTGTTGGAAACTGGCAGAAAACTATGATGCAGATACTTGGTGATCTGTCACTGAATTTCATTTGCATGATTCTGGAGACTTCTAAGAATTACAAAAAGGAAAGTTTGGAGTCTCATGCAATTTATGTTAATAGCTTGTAATGAAGAACTGCATACAAAATACTTTATTCTGTATAATAAATGTATCTTCTGGAAAATTACAGTGTTCTTTTGTACAAAGTTTGTACACCTCTTTTGTTAGTATGATTTTCTAATATTTTATATGGAACATTTATTTTTTAAAAAAGACAAACGAGATGCAATTCATACTTACATTATTATGTTAAAGATTCACACACAAATAATTTATAATAAAAAAGTGGGATTGGTTGATCTTGTAAACTAAGACATTTAGCAAGTAATGTGTTGGATTTGGAATTAAATCTAAACTTAGTTTGAGATTTGGTGGACCCTTCAGAAAGTTACTATAAAATAAACTTTGCAAAATAACGATTGTTGTAAAATGCTATATAACATAATTTTTATATTATATTGTACTTAATCTTAGAAACCAAAAGATGTTTCGTTAACAGAAGGTACATTAGCAGAAAGTTTGCGAGCTGCTGCAGAAGCTGCTGTATCACAAACAGGATTTATATATGATGAAAATACCGGATTATATTATGACCACAGCACTGGATTCTATTATAACTCGGTAAAGACTTTTTACACTGAAGTTTTGTTTACCTAAAGTACATTTTTATGAACAAATCTAAGCAACTAACAGGAATTTGATAGCAGATCAGATAAACATTTTGTTTATGAATTGTTTTGAAAGTAATAGGCAGTTCTGCGTAACAAATGGGTTGACTGAAAACAAAGAGCTTGTGTGTCTCAAACTGGTTTGTGGAAAGGAGGGAATGTAAAAGTAACAGTGGAATACATATGGAATGACATGCCTCTGAAATTTGTTTCGGCACACACTAGATAACTTTTTCAAGGTCATCTATAAATGCATAGTTCATGATCTGTCCCCCTTAAATTGTATATTGGAATGCTTTTGGACAGAGGGGTGTTTAATTATAGTAGTATGATCCCATTCTGTATCCATATTCTGGAATGAGAGCTGTGAACAGTTTAATGTGTTGGTGTCAAGCCAACAGCCAAAAACTGCTATTTTAAGATTAACCTAACAATGACAAAACAACTAAGGTACTGAACAGTTTTGTTGTATTATCAATAATAGCAAAAGTCTGGAAAGTACAGAAACTAAAATATTGAAATATGGCATCCAAAATTATGGTACATGCATTTAGCTGAAAAGTTAATTCATCCAAGAGTACTGAATAGAGGTAATAAAATCAGACTTGTTTTAATAGTAACACTTCATTTATTTATGAAGATTATAAACCACTTCTGTCTTGAAGGATTCTAAGAAGTGTACAAAGACATGTACGCTACATACTGACACAGCCAATGTAAACAATAAAAAATACAATAAAACCCAAGAAGGATTGTATCTTACTTAACAGTTACACATTTGGTGCCTGCAACTCCATACCCAGTAGGTCTCAGAGGCCTTCTGAAATTTCCAACTTTTTACAAGCTTCCCAAAGCCCATGAGAATAGAAACTGCCCTTGCCTCAGGGAGCAAGCTATTCCAGAGAACAGAAACCCCCATGCAGAGTGTTCCCTGTTGGATCCCTTCAGCCATACCTCTTAGTATGTGAGAACCTTCAGCAGGCATTCACTCAGATTGGGCAGGAAGAATCTGTCTGAGATAAACAGTCTTGTAGATATTTGAGCCACATAGGGCTTTATATATGAAAACCAGCACCTTGAATTCCTCTAAGAAATATGCTGATATAGGACAGTAGTGAGATTACTATATAATTATTCATTTGTTTATTTATTTATTTGTTAAATTTATATAGCTGCCTATCTCACAAAACAAGTGACTCTGGGCGGCATACAACAGAGCTAAAACAGTTAATACCTAAAACAACAAGAGCTACTACTACTATTATATTAAAAGTATAAAAACAGAGCTAAAAAAGAAGATGTAGTGGGTGAAGTGGCGTTAATCATAATGGAACCACCTTACTAGTTCACCAGTCCTCTATAATATACAGTATAATAAACAGTAATTGTTTACAAAAGGTCTTGAAGGACAGCCTTATGTAAAGTGAATTACAGTAATCCATACAGTAGGTGGCAAGGGCAGTGGTGACATCTGTTACACATAACAAAAGTAGGAATGTTGCAATTTTACTTGCACTGCTGGAATCAAAAGTTAAGCCATGGACTACATTCAACCTTACATAAGTGGGTTTTTGCACATATACCAGATTTATGTCTTGCCTGCCTCCCCCTCCACCACACATATTGCATATTGCAGAAGTTGTTCCAGAGTGTCCCCAATTGTCCAGAAAGGAATTGGGATGTATACAGTGAAGGGGAGGGGAAGAATCTCTTTTCAGCCAAATGATATTACTTAAGTATCAAATACTTCTGTGGATTATATCCTTTGCCAAGTGTTTCTTTCAAAGGAATTGTGAAGTGTTGTTATTTTTTATTTATTTTATTTATATTTTGAATTCCGTCACCACCCATCTCTCTCAAAGAGTGACTCTGTTATAAATAAAATGTTATAGTATGTATCTGCCAAACTATGTAGTAACGTGTAAAACACCAAACGGAGAGATGTGATGTATGTTTGTATTGTTCTTTTAACTATATTAAAGGAAAATCAGCTGTACTATGATCCAACCACTGGAATTTATTATTACTGTGATATTGAAAGTGGCCGATACCAGTTCCACTCCCGAGTGGATCTACACTCTTACAGAACTGAAACTGTTCGGTGCAGCAGAGACAGAAAAGGCAAAAAGAAACGAAAAGATGCAGAATGGTCTAGGACAAGTGAACACAAGGTATTTACTTAGCAAATGATTTTTAGTTAATAAAAAGGTGGCTTGTGGTGCATTCATATTTAGATTAGCTTCTTTCTGGTATCTGGTAAGTAGATGTTATTTTTCAAAGATGCATTATGTGGTATAAGTTCTGAATACATATACTGGCTATTCAGTTAGAGATTAGGCTGTAAACAGATCAAATGTGAGGCTTGTGCAAATGGGAACAAGGGTGGGGAAACAGACTTTAATGTAAGATTTGAAGCAATTAGGTATTAAACCCATAAGATTCAGAATATAAAATATTGCTATAAAATTATTGTTTAATTCATAAGCAATTGTTTAAGCTGGAAGTGATTATTACAAAGATAAGTGTTAGGAACAGAGAGATACCATATTTACCCAAAATAAAGATGTCCCTGAATTTAAGATGATCCCCTTAGATCAAAAAAAAGAAGAAGATAAAAAGCCTATAAACTGCCCTGGATCCATCAGCAATACCAATTGGTGTTGAAACCATCCTTGGAATCTTTTTTTTCATCAGAAGGTGAGATGCTTTTGCACATATCTAGGTACGCACAGGCCAAAGGAACATTTTAAAATAGAGTGTGCTGTGACAAAAAATTAGTAATAATCAAATGATAAATTAAGTGCTGTAAAATAAAGTGCCCTGTCGGCAAAAATCGATTGACCTCCTGTGTGCGAATATAAACCCTAACAATTGTCTTGATCACACAGACAGGCACGCATGCTCTGACAGAGAGACTGTAGATATTTGTGCTCAGCAGGCATAAATCTATGCATGTTTAGTAAGTTCCATTGAATTCTATGACTCTTCTTCCTAGGTGAGTACATGTAGATTGCTGTTATGCTCAGGCTGGATGCTTATACCCATTTAATTTTGGATGGAAACCGGGAAAGAGATCCTTGTGTTATTGAACTGGATCAATAGAGGCCTTCTAAACTGAAAGCATAAGAAATCCTATGCTTACTATTTAGTAAGATCCACTGAATTCAGTGGCTCTTACTTCAGGGTCTGTTACTATGTACTCAACTGAGCTTGCCCTCCCACAGGTAATTATTTGAGAAAAAACTTGTGTGATATGATAATTTGAAATGCAGAGCAGTTATGGTAACAGCTCTATTTGATAACTTGATAATTCAGTGAAGTGTATTTTGTGGCTTTTCTTCTGATTATCTCAGGGCCAATTGGAACTGACAAGGATTTTTCTTTTTGGAACGCTGGGCTGCTACAATTGGACTATGCCCCCCAATAAGCCGTACTTCCCAATAATATTCAACCCCCACTGCAAATCAGGTTGATTGTCAAAATGTACAGACTTACTTTGATGATTGTTAAAATTTTGTACTGATCATTGAGAGGAAGTTTCCCATTGACTGATAACTTGCTTCTTTGCCTCTGGGTAGATTATGATAGCTCATTTAGGTCTAGGTCATCAGAAATCTGTTCCTGCAGATAATTTCAAAATACATTTTTAAGGTTCTCTATATATGTTACACTTTGTCCTAAATTATGCATGAAGTTGCTTGTCCTGCTTTGAGATAAGTAATTTTTTTGGCCTTAACTATAAATGAAAAAAGTGGTAGATAAAAAAAGGAACTTTAGACTTACCTTCATTGCTTATAGCTTAATTGTAAGGATTTGCATCCTTAAGGTGGAATATAAAATAAACTAGCATCTACCTGACAGTATACTGAGAAATCTAGAATAGGATTGCGCAGAGTCAGGATTCTGGCTCACAACTCCCCTGATGTGGCTAGATACTCCTGTGTCCTGCTGAGTAAAAGTCTCGGCTCAAAGTCACATTGATTGCATTCCAACATCCAAAATGCTGATAATTGATGTTTCAAATCACATACTTTTGCAGATGAGACAAGGTGTCCAAAGTGAAGGAACAGAAGTGCAGCTTTGTTCAGCTGCTCTGAGTCTCCTCCAAAGGGAAGAACTATGATCAGCTGATGTAGAACTGGGATTCTGCCTAAAACAGAGCAGATGAGATTGTAGTTTGCTTCCACCTCACCTTTTTTCTCCTGCTTATGATGAAAGGGGCTGCCCTTACTTGAGCTCTTTCTAGGCCATTTTACAAACCAGATTAAGGCCATGGGCCTTGATATTTCCAGTCCCTGATCTAGATACAGGTAGTCCTCACTTAATGACCACCCTGTTTAGTGACTGTTCAAAGTTACAACAGTGCTGAAAAAGTAGCTTTATGACCAGTTCTTATACTTAATGACTGCACAGCGTCTCTGTGATCACATGATCGAGATTAAGGTGCTTCGCAACTGGCAGGTGTTTATGACAGTCACAGTGTCCTGCAGTCATGTGATTGCTATTTGCATGCTTCATAGTGGGCTTCCAACAGTCAATGGAGAAGCCAGCAGTTAAATCTCAAGTCACGGTCATGTGACGTTTCGCTTAACAACCGCAGGTGACTCACTTAACCACTGCAGGGGAAGTGAGGTTGTGAGTCCATCGCGGTCATGTGGTGTCTTGCTTAACGACTGTGTTGCTTAGCAATGGAGTTGCCAGTCCAATTGTGATCATTAAGTGAGGACTATCTGTATAGTGGTGTCAAAGTTAAGTATATAGTAACTAATGATACAATTTGTACTGGTCAGTTTTGGCACATTTTGGATAATATGCCAAAACCTTAATCTATCTCAGGTATGCTTATGTTTTTCTATGCAAGCTAAGATCTCTAATCTAGAAACCTGGCTGCAAACCAACATGCTGTTGCCCACATCCAACCAACAAAGAGGTACAAGTCTTTTAATTTGGCAACAGTAAATAGCAGATATTTATTATAGTGTGAGATATTATTTTGTGGAGTTTCTTCTAAGTGTTCTATCTAGTCCATTTATTTTGGCATGCATATACTTAATTAGAGGGACTGCATGGCTGATTTTATTTTAATTTAATCTGTTTTTATTGATTTGAATAGTACTCTATAAAATACTTTTAAAAATATGGGGTTTACATAACAATGGATCAACTGGATTTGATCTGAACAAAAAATACTTTATATAGAAAAGCAAATGATACTTCTAGAGCAAATAAATTCTAAAAATCCCCAGTGTGCCTGCTTATACTCATGGACTATTTCAGTAAGAAAATGTTGATAAGAATTGATGTATCAAAGAATATCAGATAACCATCAAGCCTATATATAGTTAAATAAAAGGTTCTTAAGAGAGATGGAGGCAGAATTCATAGGAACTGTAAATTCTAAAATACGTTGCCTGTGCAAGGTATTTCCTTTTCAGAATTCCTCTGAAAGCAAGCTGAATAGAGAGGAAGGAAATGAACATGTGTAAAAGAGCATATGCACAGAGAAAAAAATTATAGAAACATTTTTAAAAATTTCCTTTTCTTAGGAGGGAAGATAAATGGTCACTTTCCAAGCCTCTCTGTTTATCCTATTTTTCTGGATTGGAGTTCTTTTCTGATGGCTTTACAGGTAGTCTTCACTAACTGACTGGCCGCTTAAAGGCCGTTCAAAGTTACAATGGTGCCCCAAAAGTTCCGACTGGGGCCCGAAATTACAACCCTCACAAGGCCTCTGCGATCACATTACCCAGTTCAGCCATCCCAAAAGCGGTGGCCATTTTGGGTCATATGACTGCCCTTTGGTACCAGGAAGTCCTCCAGGCTTATGATGCTGGATTTCTGAGCCAGTAGGCCTGGTCACATGGTCACACTACTTCCTGTGATTTAGCAGCTGGCTGAGGGAGGCTTGTATATGTCTTACTGTACAGGAAAAGTAAGTACTTCTTCCATACAGTACTGTACTTAAGCTTGCCTTTAATTTTTTCCATTAAGTTTTCATTTAACTTAAGTAGAGATTTGTATGGTGGCATGCATGTTCCATCCTCTGCCTGTCTAATTTTTCATTGTATTTAACAATACTGAATGCTGGTTTACTGTTTTTAAAACAGTTGTTTTATAAAAATCGAATTTATATACAGTACTGTACAGTAACAAAAGCTGCAAAGTTTACTACAGCAGGAAAAAAAGTTACAGTACTGTACAGTACCTTTAAACCTGTTTAGTACTGTACTGTAGAACAAAGATTCCAGTGAAGACCTTACAGTAAAAGTTTTCAATAATCGACCGGTAATATTAGTTGAAAATAACAGTGATATTAACTAAAAATAATACTACTGTAGCCACAGAAGCATTTCCATAGTCACGTTTTGGTGGAAAACGTATGACTATCACACTCCGCCCCCCACAGTACTGCAAAGTAACTCCTGGTTTGCTTACCAACTGCGCCATTCACTTAACAACCAAGCCCCAATTTTGAATCACTTAATGACTGCTGTGACTTGCTTAACAACGCTAAAAAAGGTTGTAAAAACGTCTCTGGACTCAACAACCATTATGACTTACAATCGAAAATCTGGGTTCAATTGTGATCATTAAGTGAAGACTGCCTGTACTTGGAGCATTCAAGAATTTGTAAAATATTTATCAATACAGTTATAAAATGCAGTAGTTGCCTGAAAAGTCTTCTTCCTTGTGTTTGAATTAGCTGTCATGATATTATATAATCTTCATAAATATTCTAATGTGTAAGTAATGGTGATGGAGGGGAAATAACCAGCCCAAAAATGCTCCCAGTAAGTGCAGCTGTTGAAAGAAGGCTGATAAACCTCCGCATAAGTCTTGGGGATCAAAAGGGTTGAGTACAATTAGGAGAGCAAAGGATTATACAGAGGCCTAAGTGCAGGAGAAACTATCATTCTGCTAGGTACAGGTACTCCTCGACTTACGACCACAATTGGGACTGGAACTTCTGTTGCTAAGCAATGTGATTGTAAAGCAAGATGTCACATGACCTCATTGCTTAGCAACGGCAATCCCAGCAATTCCCCTTGCCATTGTTATACGAATTTTACCAGTCATTAGCTGAGCACCCACCTGAATCCAAGCCATTCCAGGCTTGGTCCCTCCCAGCCCCGAACCTCAGTAAGGTAAGGGACTGCCTCCAACTCCCCCCACCCACCTATCTCCCCCCATCTCTGCCCTTCTGGCCGCCCTGCACCCTGCCCTGCGGGGCAGTAAGCAGCCCCAGAACCGAGTGGCTCTGGGCCTGCTTGCCACACTCCAGGAAGCTGCAGCTGCCGCAGCCTAGGCCCAGCCACAGCTGCCCTCACCAACCTGCACTCCAAGACCCCTGCTGCCCTGCTCTGCGCTGCTCCAGCTCACCTTGCTTAGAACTAGTCCTTTATTTGCTTGATGCTTGCATTAGATGGCAAGTTACAATATTTACCCTAGTTACTTATTGAATTCAGTATCTCTGTTTAGGAAAAAGTGAAGTGTACTCAGATAGAATAAGGATTCATATGCTTATTAAGGGTGGTTTTGTTTTTGTTTTGGTGTCTTTGAGTCAGTGTTGACTCCTGGCAACTGCCTGGACAAAATCCTGCAGATTTTTAGCAAAATTTTTGGAAGTGGTTTGCCATTGCCTTCTTCCTAGGGCTCAAAGGGAGTGACTGGCCCAAAGTCATCCAGCTGGCTTCGTTCCTAGGCAGGCCTGGAACTCATGGTCTCCTGGTTTCTAGCCTGATGCCTCAACTACTATACCATACTGGCTCTCTAAAGTTATATTGCCTCATTTTATTTGACTTTTATATATGTAAATGTTTATGTTATCTGTTGAGTGTATATGATTTGAGAATTGGCTAGCGACTATAATAAAACTGAATTAGAAGTCATGAATGTGTGATCTGCTGCATCAAAAAAGATGAGTTGTATCTCTTTGCCATACTGTCATAATCTTTGAGACCCAAGTTCAAGTCCATCCTCAGCCGTGGAAATTCACTGGGAGGCTCGGGCCAGTCACCCTCTCTTGGCCCACTTACCTCACAAGGTTGCTGTTCTGGGGAGAGAAGGAAGGGAAATTCCTGTGTAACTTGCCTTGAGGTCTTGAGTCTAATATGCAAGCCAGACTTTCCCTTCCTACTCAGGATTCATGGAAAGGTAACAAGTGTAATAGAGGAGTGTGTGTGTGGGGGGGGAATGACCCTCAGGACTGCAAAAGTTGCATATGCCTAGCCTGGAGGATACCCTGTAAGGCCATATTACCTACACGCTTAAACAGGGATCAAAAAGGTGGGATAAAAGCATAATAAATTGATGATGATGATGATGATGATGATAACTACTACTACTACTATTACTACTACTTCTACTACCAAGATCAGCTGGTATATTGAGAATGTAAAAAGATACTGGAAGGGTCCCACACTGAATTTAATGACACTCTCAGAGCTATGTTTGGATTTATGATTTCTGCTTTTGTCCCTCTGGGACTCCCTGAGACTTAGAAGATTGAGAGTATTTTGGCTGCAGAACAAGCATATCTCTGTGTACCTTTTTGTAGGTGAGAGAGGTTTGTGATAAGATTAATTTTGATTGTTCTTGCATTAAATGAAATGGAAACATTAAGCATTTGGAAAACAATCCAGTCTTGAAACACTGTTTTCCTTAGTACTCTTGAAATTGACTTAATTTTTAGATTGCATTCCAGTATTCACTCTTTGCTGCTGTTCATCTTTAGGTACATCAGTTGACAGAAACCATGGCTAATCTGAAGATTTCATCTTCTGGATTGGCAACTTCTGGTGAAGGTAGTGTTTTGACACCAAACACATTAGACTGTGGATATTTACAGTTAGTCTTGATAGGTTTCATTGATTAGCTAAAATAACAAACCCTAGTTTACCTAATTTGGTATGATTAAGAAAATGAAGCATGAAAACATGGACAAAAATCTTTTTTTTACGATCAAGTTTTTTTAAAAAGCACAACTAAAATTAGTTTCAGGTACAGTAAGTTCACATTTTAAAAATAACTGTTGAAAATGAACAGAAACACAATACTTTAACACTGAATTTATGATTGTATAGAAGAGCTGCTTTTTTGTAAAGAAAGCTTCAAGAAAGCATCTTCCTTGAAAGGTAGTAAAATATATTTTTTAGTTTCATATATTAAGTGGGGCAGGGGCAGTAACTCATCGTAAGTGCTAGAAGTCATACACCTTATTTAAACATGATGAATCAATGCACTCTTATGAACTTGTACTTCTTTTTTATACCAAGCAACTTACATTTATTAATATTTTACTGTTATCAACAAAATTGAATATTCACTTTTCATCTCTATTTGGTTGCATATAAACATTCAAATATAATTGAAAGCTTAGTCAGTTTGAATGTATGCTTACTGGGAAGTATATACAGAAAATTTCAAGACAATAAGTTTAAATTAGATCAGTGGTAATTATGGTTGACCTTTTTAGTTATGGATTTAAATGATCTAAATCAGTTCAATCTGCTTGAAATAACATTGAGGGGACCTTACACTTCGCTTTTTTATTTTTTTATTTTTCTTTCCCAGCTGCTATAGTCCTAGTTCCTAGCTTATGTGCAGTTTTATTTATATTTCTGCTATTCTGAACAAATGGAATACCATTCTGTAATGGGTACTCAATCTCTTAGTATAGGCTTTGTTCAATCTAAATGGAAACAGCTACAGCACCTGAAGTAGAAAATATACAAAATAGTGGATATTGAAGTAGCAAGCATAATAGGTAGAGGAGGATGGAGGTCACATGACATTGTCTTGTGTGCCTGTCATGAGGAGAGGACAAATGGTAAATTACATTGAACATAAAAGGTAAAGGTTTCCCTTGACGTAAAGTCCAGTCGTGTCCGACTCTAGGGGGCGGTGCTCATCTCCGTTTCAAAGCCTTGGAGCCGGCGTTGTCCATAGGACACTTCCGGGTCATGTGGCCAGCATGACTCACGGAACGCCGTTACCTTCCCGCCGAAGCGGTACCAATTAATCTACTCACATTTGCATGTTTTCGAACTGCTTGGTGTGCAGGAGCTGGGACGAACAACGGGAGCTCACCCCGCCGCGCGGTTTCGAACCGCCGACCTTCCGATCGACAGCTCAGCGGTTTAACCCGCAGCGCCACCGCGTCCCTTTTACATTGAACATAGTAACCATAATTTGTAGCAAATTTGTCAGCTGAGCTAGTCCATCTTTGAGAATTATTTTGATAGATTTTTCTCCAGAAGCTTTAAGTTAACACATGTCACATTGCCAGAAGATCAGTTATATGACTCTATAAGTACATGCACAGTTGTTATTTTTTGGTGGAACTTATATCTTCTGTTCGAATATTATTAAAATATGTAATTCCAACTTTCTAAGAATGAAGTAAATTAAACGTTTATAAGAAGGCCTAATTGTTAATGGCTCCCCCTCCTTTTTTTTTTTTTTTAAAAAAAATTGTATATTAGACATTCAGAGTTTTATGTACGAGTAAGTTGGAGCATGGATTACTGGATCACTGATGAGTGATTTCAGATATATAATTTTGGCAAAAAAAAAGTTTCAGTTATTTAAAAGATGTCCTCCTGAGTAAAACTTACTAATAAATTAATAATCTGATAAAGTGAAACATGGGTTGTTGCTTCGATATTTATCTAGCCTCCTTCTGTGTTATGTAAGTGGAAATCTGCTCATGCAATTAGACTTTCCTCCATCCAGTTATACTTAGCTTAAATATGTTTGCAAAGGGGTTTCCTAACTTTCCAGATCAGAATTATAGAGGTGTATGGAGAGGGCATGAAAAATTATTTCCTGTGGTTGAATATTTATGAAGTTATGCTATCAGCTATAATCCTGAATAACTTTTCAACCTTGCTTTGCTGAAAAGAAGATACCACATATAGATAAATTAGGTGCAAATACAAGGAGTAGCTTTGTGGAACAGAGAGCGCAGTTGTATTTGATAAGGATGAATGGGCTCCTTGAATGGTGTGGTAAGGTTTTATTGGATGAGAATAATAAAATATCTATTAGCATAAATGCTTATTAGAACATATGCTGATTATTAGGATTTGTTATACTGTACTCATATCTGAAAATAATTTGGTTTTAAATCAGGGCAAGACTACTGATAATGGGTTGAGGGGGAACACTGGATATGTATTATGTATGTTTTTCTTTAACACTATGGTAGCTTTCTTTATAATTCTGTTACCTCTATGTGTGAATCTGTCCTTTCACATAAGATGGCTGGGGTTGTGAAAATAATTTTTGATGATGTTGATAATTTATTAAACTTGTATGTTGCCCAATTCTCAATGACTCTGGGCGGCAACAAAGAAAATCTTATTATATATAATTTTACTCCAACAAGGAATTACATCAACTAAAAGTTATATATGGAGTGTTGTTTGAAGTGGGAATGAATGCTATGTGGATTTGCTTCCCATAAAGGGCATTTAGAATTAAATTGTGCCTGTTTTAAAATAAGGAAGCCTAGTACAAGAATGTTGCAGATGTTACATAGTACCCCATTCTAGATAGATAGATAGATAGATAGATAGATAGATAGATAGATAGATGTCTAATGCCTAGATGTCTGTAGCTGCATTTGATAAGTCACTGGACCCTATGTGCCAAAATTACATTGTATGATCTAGTTTTCCAGCCTAGGAGCAAATTATCCCTAAACACAGTCCTACATTGAGATAAGGGAAGTTCACGAAGTTTTATCAACTTGAAAGAATTCAAGTAATATATACAAGTAAGCTGAAAAGTAACAAATAATTAACAGAACAATGGTTGACAGTCTTTCTCCCACAAAACACTATCCTGAGGAAATTCTCCAGTAGACCCACTTCTGTAAAAGAAACAGTTGGTCTTCCCTGCTCTTCTCTCTGGTCAAGTAATTCAGTTGGAGCTTCAAGCAGGCATATGGTTTTTTCTAAGAAAATAAATTAAAAGCTATTGTTGAGGCAAAGGCAAATTTTAACTGTTTCCCCTGTGTTTCCTAACAGAACTTGGAAATAATGCTTAGTTGGTCAGCTGCTTATTCTAAAGACTATTGGAGTAAAGGAAAATATAGGAAATGCAGTTGGGGGCAAAAGGCTAGGAGGAAAGAACAACAGTGAAATCTCCAAGTACAAGGCACAATTTGTTAAAAAAAAAAAGTGTTGAGAGTAGTAAAGGGATCTAAAGGCTAACAGAATCCTAGCTGTGAAAAGGATATTTTGCCATAATGGTTAAATTGATCAACAGTTATTTCTGATTATCTTGAGATAGATAGATAGATATGCATGCCATTTTAAGATTAGCATTAATTATCTTAAAATATATCCACTAATTTTAAAACTTAACTAAATTCCTCAAGTTTTACTTTTCTATAAATCTCCAGGATCTGAACACAGATGAGCAAAAATCATCTAGCAGTCTGAATTGCCTTTCTATCACTAATGAACTAAGTTCTCCAGGAGAGGAAGAATTTCCAGATGTGAAAAAGGCTAAAGTGGATATTGATACAAGAAACACTCAAAAGGCCAAAGAATCCGTTACTGCCAATGGAAGCAGTGTAGACACAGAGTTCCCTGCTCTTATCGAAGATAGTAAAACAGACACAGAAAGTGAGCCAGAAGAAGGTGAAATCACAGACTCTGAACAAGAGGAATATAGCAGTGAAAATGAAGTGACAAGTGAAGAAACTGTAAATTCAGAAGATGTTGACAGTGAAGGTGAATTACAGGTTTTTATAAAGTATTTCTAAATATTTGCAGATTGGGAACAATAAACAATAATTGTCATAAAATTGAAACATACAAATTTGAATGCAAAGCTGTCAAAATCAGGTTCATAGTGAAGTATTTAAAGTAACCCAATGTGCTCTCGGTTGTCTTGCTTATGAATATTGCAGTTAAATATGATACATAATTATAAAGATGGATCAAATGAAAACTTACTGTACATGTTCTATATATGGATATTGATAGAAAAAAGTATATGTGGACTTGACAAATACATGTTCAGAAAAACTTATACATGTGGATATAAAAATGCTTATTGATAGAAATTAGTTATTAAGATGATAATGGCCCTGGGGATGGTTGGTGGCTTAAGACGCTCTCTCTGCCTTTTAGTTTCCCTCTTTTATCTTCTATTTTTTTGTACTTTTTCTACTTTTATAATGGTTTTATAATTTTTATTTGTAAGCCACCCAGAGTCACTTTTATAGTGAGATGGGCGATGTATAAATTTAATAATAAAATAAATAAAAATACTCCTCTTTAAAAAGTACTTTTAAAAGAACAACAACAAAAAGAGTTCAATAACTTAGCTTTGCTGCTGAAAAAAGTATCAATTCTGTTTTGTCCCAGACATGCTTCAGAGTCTGAACAATACAGCATTTTTTAGTTTGTTGGCTTCTAAAACATAGGCACCTAGGGATCATCCATTTTTCAGTTACTACTATTAAATGTAACTCAGTAAGTAGCAAACATACAGTAACGTTAGGCCTATGTAATTAGGAATGCTATTCCTTCTGTGGCTAATTAAAGATGCTTAAGGGAAACCCACATGAATGTGATGGCATCATCTCACTCATGTTCTCCAGCAACTGCTATTGAGAGACATATTGGCTAATAGTCTGGCTGTGTAAGGTAAAGGATAGAAAACATAACCCCCAATTAAGCATGTACAGTTGTAATCGAAATTATTCAACTCTCATTGCAAATCAGGTTGATTGTCAAAATGTACAGACTTTCAGCTGTTTGCAATGAACAAATCAAACAAAAGCAATTGAAATAGCTCGACACAAAAATGCTTCAAGTGGTGTCCCCAAATCAACTGAAAATGCAACTTATAATGACTTCTCCAGTCTCAAAATTATTCAACCTTTTCATGACAAGCATCTTCAGTACTTAGTAGAGCACCTTTTGCTGTTATCACCTGCTGCAAACAAGATGCATAGCCAGACAAAAGCTTCTGGCAGCGTTCCTGAGGAATCTTAGCCCATGAGCAGTGGCCTCCAGTTCAGTAATATTCTTGGGTTTGCGTGCTGCAGCTGCCTTCTTCAAATCCCACCAGAGATTTTCTATGGGGTTCAAGTCAGGTGACTGTGATGGCCACTGTAGAATCTTCCAGGACTTCTTCTGCATCCAAGCCTTAGTGGAATTTGAGGTATACTTGGGATCAATGTCCTGTTGGAAGGTCCAATGACGCCCAAGCTTCAGCTTCCTTACAGATGGCATGACGTTTTCTCCTAGGATTTCCTGATCCTTCAATGAATCCATCTTGCCGTCCACACACTGCAGGTTTCCAGTGCCAGACAATGCAAAGCAGCCCCAGAACATCACCGAGCCACCACCATGCTTAACTGTAGGCAGAGTGTTCTTTTCAGTGTACGCTTCGTTCTTCCTCCTCCAGACATACTGCTGATCCATTGGGCCGAAAAGTTCCAGTTTTGTTTCATAGCTCCACAGAACAGAATCCCAAAACATCTGTGGCTTATTTAAATGATTTTGAACATATTGGAGCCGACTTTTCTTGTGCTTTTGGTCAGTAGTGGTGTACGTCTTGGAGTTCTGGCATGGAAACCTGTGTTTAGTACACACCTTACTAGTGCTCACTGAAACCTCAGTGCCTGTTGCCACCAAGTCTTGCTGCAGGTCTTTTGCAGTCACTCGAGGGTTTCTCTCCACCTGCCTTCTCAGAAATCTGGTTGCAGCCATTGACAGCTTCCTTTTTCTGCCCTGTCCAGGTAGTGTCACCGCTGTTCCTTTAACTTTGAACTTGCGAACTGTGCTTCCAGCGGTGTCTCTAGGAACATTCAGTGCCTTCGCTATCTTTTTGTATCCTGTTCCTTGTTTGTGAAGGGCGATGATCTCTTCTCTTACCTTTTTGGACCATTCTTTTGACTTAGCCATACTGTATTTCTAACATCCAGTCAAACATGACACTCAACAAACCCCTAGCCAGTTCAGGTATTTCATGTGTTCCAGCTCAAGCACACCTGGTGCAACTAATGAAGCCCTTGATTAGTTGCATCAGGTGCGCTTGAGGCAACACCTGTTTTGCATACTGTATGTGTGCTGTTGTGACGGATTCTATTCAGCGGGTTGAATAATTTTGAGACTGGAGAAGTCATTATAAGTTGCATTTTCAGTTGACTTTGGGGACACCACTTGAAGCATTTGTTGTGTTGAGCTATTTCAGTTGCTTTTATTTGATCTGTTCATTGCAAACAGCTGAAAGTTTGTACATTTTGACAATCAACCTGATTTGCAATGGGGGTTGAATAATTTCGATTACAACTGTAGTTGAATGTTAAAATTAGCTAGAAGTGTGGCCCCTGCAAGTGCATTTCCCGTAAGAGATTTGTCCTCTCAAATACAGCGGCTCTCTTCAGTGCTCCTTTCACTTAGTTTGGCAAAGTTGTGATTGTATCATTTTAGGACTAACATAAGCTGTCTCTCTGCTCTCAGAAGTGGTAGAAGTTCTGTCTGTTGGCTTTAGTTGCTCCCAGAAATTATTGTAACTGACTGATGCTACCTTCTTTTCCCATATATGCATGTAACCAAGATGTATAGCATTGGTCTTTAATGGCTACGACTTGGAAAATAAGCTTGCCAATTACTTCCTTGCAGATATGGTTGCATAGTTCATATTTTAATTTTTACAGAGTTTGTGTACATTTTATATATTGCTTCAACATATATAATGGCTGAGAATCAAATGTGTTGTCTAATTGTCTTTGGGCAAGAAGGTGGCTGCAGATTGCATAATACAGGAAGATTTCTCTTCCTTAGCCTGATACTGATTTATTTATTTCATTTAGACGAAGACAAGATCTGGCCACCTTGTATCAGAGTGATTGTAATTCGGTCACCAGTACTGCAGATGGGATCTCTGTATATCATCACAGCTGTGAAACCCGCCACTATTGGAAGGTACCACACAATTGTTGAGAGAAGTCTTTACTCATTATATTTCGAATATTTTTAATTATTATTTACTCCCAAAATATTACTCCCATTTCTAGTGAACCTGTTTTCTTGTATAAGTATTGATTATAATTAATGTAGTGATTTACTGTTATTCTTACAACAGCTCATTTGTTTTTTTTCATTAAAGCACACACACACACAGAGATGTATATCTATATGTACATGTAGGAAATGCACCAAAGAGATTCAGATGAAGACAAATTTCTTCAAGTTTTGTCCAGATTTCCTCTGTCTTTTTCCTTTCCTCATTGCTACTTAAGTGGAGGCTCCTAGCCTTGCATAAAAGGCATTTGCATCTGTTTTGGGGTTGGAGGTTTTTTTTTTCCCCCAAATTCCACCTTCTCTCTTAGTTTATCCTCCCACTATAGAGCATTTTGTTGGACTCTTGGACCTGGTCTGCAGGATACAGGGAAATCAGCACTTGCCATTTGTGTGCAGGTGACTATCTGAACCCAGCTTCCTTCTAACTGAGTTTCCTATTCCATTGATGGACTTACCTGGTGTCTGTGGACAATACTGGCAATAGCTGTGACCTGTTGGGCACTCCAAACAGTGCTGGGTGAAATTACTGTTTAACTTAGCTTTACACTAAGGGTTTGTGGAAAGTTGCAAAAATGACTAGACTCTAATGCTCAGGACTTAATTTTTTTAGCAGTGAACTGGAAAAAAAAATCAGTTTGTACCTGGGATGGGCAAACCTTATAGGACCTCCTCTAAGCCCATTTTTGTGGGACCAGAAAGTGTCATTCATTACTTAACCAAATAAAAAAGCACTAAAAGGTCAGCATTCAACTTCTGTTATGTGGAATGTTCTACAGTATTTTACTAAAAACAATTAAACCTCAAAATTCAAAGAGGTGTATCTCTGGTGCACCCTATGGCTCTCAGAAGCTGAAAAGGTTATTTTTAAAAAGTGTGCCCGTGGTTACACAAAGGCTTCCAGCATGTAATTAAAGGAAGACTCTGACGTAATAATTAGTGTGGGATTCTGCCAATGAAGTTGGACCCCAGCAGCTGCAATGGGCTGCTGAGGCTAGCCTTGCTCCTGAGTGGACTTACGTACAGTAGGTTTTAAAGCATGTCTCCCCAGACTTTAAACAGTTGCTTTTTTTTTTTACAGAGAGAAAGGGATGGAACACACTCTACAGATTCCAGAGGCCTCTGTCAGTAAGGTAATTAATTCTTTAAGGCTTGTTATATAATTGGAGAGATTATTACAGAATTTAAAAAATCTGATTTATTACATTTTAAACTTTTTACAATATTTATGACCTTGCCAGCAAAATATTTTATTTTTTTGTTAGTTCCACGCAGAAGTATACTTTGATCATGAATTGCAAAGTTATGTTCTTGTGGATCAAGGCAGTCAGAATGGTACTGTGGTTAATGGAAACCAAATTCTGCAGGTGAGTATAACAATGAGACATGCTCCTGGCTGATTTTATCAGCCCCTGCCTTTGTGCCCTCTTGGAATTGCCACTTCTCTATCCTTTCTGCTCAGCTGTAATACTGTTAAGTGCATGTGTTTGCTATGTCATATACCACACTCGCTGTATCTTTCTCTCTGAAGTAATGGTTCCAAACGCTTTCGTTAGCACTTAGTTTTCTGCTTTCTAGCTTCTATGTCATTTGTCTACAGCCTAAAACAAAGAGTGAGCCCCATGTTCTGGAACACGGCGATGAAGTGAAGATTGGAGAAACTGTACTATCCTTTCACATACACCCTGGTAGTGAAACCTGTGATGGGTGTGAACCAGGACAAGTTAGAGCCCATCTTCGCCTTGATAAGAAACATGAATCTTCTAGTAAGTAATGAAATGCTATTGGTAACTTCTAGGGAAAAGTTAAATCAAAATATTATACTGAAAATAATAGTTTTACTTATTGCTTGCAGATCTCTCTCTCCATTAAATTTCTCCAACTCCACTATCCGATCTTCATCCAGCATCTCAATAGAAATCCCAGTCTCACTCTTAGAAGAAACGTATCTATCACTGTTGAATTCCTCAGTTTCATCCACCACACCCCCAACCTGATGGAACATTTTAGACCTCATATTTTCTGTGATGTCCTGAATAGCTTGTATAAAAGCTTGGTAGAAGTCAGAAAAAATATGTTTAAAATCTTCCACGTCTCATGCAGTAGATTATAATGACCCCTAGGAGCTTAACCAGCGAAAGTCGAAGATATGGAAAAGTTCCAGAATGTGTATACGCAAGCAAGATTGAGATAGGCAGACAGTTCTGAAGGGAAAATAGAAACAAAGCTGAAGGTTCGAATCAGCTGATTCAATGTATAGGAAAACGCTAATATCTTCAAATTTAGTACAAAAATAATAACAGGAAGATAATTGTTTACTCAATCCTCCTTTATATTTGGAAGGAAAATGAAGTCCAAAACTTAAAGAAGAATTAATCCCAAAAATAATGATAAGCACCAAGAGAGCCAGCTTCTCCTCACTGTAGAAAGCCTCTCTTAGGGTATGCATTGGTGATTTAGAAATGGGGTGGCCAGTCTTAGTATCTCTTTAAGGCTACAGGGTAGCCTGGAAGATGATGACATCCCAGCTAGCTCTTACCAGTCGAACGCGAAATGCTGTTTGCGATCTTCTGGCTGCAAACAGCCATCCAAAGGACAGATGGGATGATTCCAGGTGTTCTCCTTTATCCAGAGAACATTTCTGGGCTTCAGGAAAACCTGCCTGAGCCTGAAAAAAATTGCTGCGTTGTCAGCATTGCCTGCTCAGCCCGCCATTTCCCAACGAGAAGTCTGTTTTCAGTTAGATTCTCAGATTGACTCTCGATTCAGGATGCAGAATGTATAAGCAGATATTCATGTTCTTTAGTCAGCTGACAGCTCTTACGCTGTATCTGACCTCATCCTAATTTCCTGCATTTGCCCATACACTTGAAAACAATTTACAAGGGATCTGAGATTCACTAGAGGACACTCTTTTCATTTTCTACAGAGTGCCTGTTGAATGAGCAATTACTCTGTTTTATTGAACTCCTTTAGTTAAAAGTAAAACTAAAAAGTATCAAATGTTAGTGAAAATAGGATGTTGTTCTCCTAATGTATAGCCATGTGACAATTAAAGGATATACACTTGTATCCTGCTCATCTCAAAACAGTTTAACATAAAATGTAAAATGATGCCTTTCATCAACTCAGAAATAAATTAGTTTAGAAATGGTAAATAACTTAAGCCCCTGCTCAGGTTTCATAATAGAGCGGAAGCTGTGTTAGTCTGCACAACCCATGCAGTCTGGAAGCATCTTCAGGACTAACCAACTTCATTAGGGCATACGCCTTTGTGAGCAACAGTTCATCAGATGCATAGAGTGGCTTGCTCTTACAGGACTTTAAATACAGTGAGTGTGTTAGCAAATAGCAAATGTTCTTATCCTATTCCATTTGCTAATTGCTAATGTAATACTCAGCCTCTTCCTCTTAGTCTCTACAACTGTATACACCCATTTTCCTAAGTTATTTTTCCCCAGCCCTTTCCCCTTCCACAGTGTTTAAAATCCTGCCCATTCTGAACATCTGATGGAGTGAGCTACTGCTCACAAATGTTGATGCACTAATAATGTTGGTTAGTCTTGAAGGTACTATGAGGTAGATCAATACATTAGTATAGGTGTAAACTAACATGGCTTGAAGCAGTCCTTTCTAACCTGATTCCTATCTACATACAGTAATTTACTGGTTTTCTTATTTGATGAAATCCTTTGTATTTCAGTTGGCCCTGCACTGACAAAAGAAGAAAAGGAATTAGTTAGAAGAAAAAAATTAAAACAAATACGTGTAAAATATGGCTTACAGGTAGATATATTTATAAATTTATTTTTAACTGGTAATTAATTTTGGAACCTGTCTTTTTTTAAACATTTGGACTGTAGTCTAATCCCATCTGCCTCAGTTGTGACAGTTATTAAAGTTTGTAATATAGAATGAGATGTCTTATGATAAATAAGAACCAGGATACAATGTTCGATTGAAACTGTGGAGACAGCAGTTCAAGTCCTTATTCAACCATGGAGCTCATATAGTGATTTTGAGTTAAGTCATTCTCTCTCAGCCCAACCTGTTTTGTGTGTCATGGGAATAAAATAAGGGAGAGCCCCATGTACGCTGCCCTGCACTCACAAAGAAAAGGTGGAGTATAAATGCATAAATTATACCCCATTTATGATTACGTGAGCATTTAAGACAAATTTATAGTAGCTCTATCTGTGAGTGTTTTTTGCCAGATTAGCATAGGCAAAGGCTCTGACAGTGTCCGCATCACCATTGTAAACACAATACTGCCTTTTAAAGTGGTCCATTTTTATAGTAACTTACAAATGTAAGAGCGGACCTGCTGGACAAGATCAGAGACCTATCTAATTCAACACCTAGCTTCCTATTGCAGGTAACCAGGTACTTCTGAAAAGTCCACAGATAAGGCTTGAAGGCAAGAACTCTGTTGCTATATTCCCCAGCATGCCATTTGTGAATCAGGGATAAAGAGAAGAAAAACATATTTCTGTTTCCTCTTTATTATGCATATTTTATGAGCCTGTGCCATGTTCTATCCCTCCTAGTCATCTTTTCTAAATTAAAAATACATAAATAATTCATTCTGTTTCATGTCCCATTATTTTGACTGCACTTTTCTGTAGCTGTATATGTAACTAAGATTTTAAGGAGACAAGTATTTTCAGAATTACAAAATACAGAACCTTTTTTAGTAAATTGCTTTCAGTATATCTAATATGAATTTAAAATTATATGTAGTGCTTTTTTAAAAAGAAAAGATTACACTAAGTTTATGAGGTTCCTTTGTGTTTTTAAAAGAATACAGAATATGAAGTTGATAAGGTTGTGAAAAATCCGAATTATAAAGACAGAGCAGGAAAGCGCCGTGAGACTGTTGGAAGTGAAGGGAATTTTTATAGAGATGATACTCCAGCCTCTATACATATGTAAGTTGGTGGTTGTTGTTTTTTTATATTACATAATTAGAAGTTGCAGATATAGCTGTGTGTTACACTAATGTACAATACTGCATAGACTCAGTTCTCTAAATCAAAAATCTGAAATAATTTGGTACATGTACAAATATTGGTTTGGCAGAGACAAGATTTTAGTTGGTCTCTTTCCTCTCTTTTAGGCAGATGGTCTAACTTCCCTTTTGGGGAAGTAAGGCTGCTTGTACCAAAAAGGTGTTTTGTATTCTGGGCATTATCTACCTTGAGAGTAGATAACTCGGTTCTGAGTCTGAAATTTTGCAGGTATCAACTAGCACTTTAAATTGAGTCTGATAAGATTTTGATATCTGCACTAATTGGAAGTCAAGACTGGTATAGTATGATCAGAAAAATGGGCACTGTAAAATATTATAGTTGTATGTTCCCTTCAGAAAGTTCAGATATTTCCTTGCATAAGGCATATTTTATATATATTTTCAAAACAAATCTTAAAACATGACCCCAGTATCTTCCATTTTTGAAACTGCAGTTCTAACTCCCCCTCCCCCTTCTCATGTTTGCTGTTTTGTTTTTGTAGGGAAATTAGTGAGAATAACAGAGGTCACAAAATGTTGGAGAAGATGGGATGGAAGAAAGGAGAAGGACTTGGAAAGAGTGGTGGTGGAATAAAAGATCCGGTAGGTTTTTTTTTTTAGTGAAGAATTCCACCTAAATAACAATACATTTTTAGTTCTGTATTATTTATCAAGCATGAGCCCTGTTAAAATCAGTAGAACTTATTTTTAGGTATACTTGTGCTATAGAATGCACTTGTCTTGCAAACCTGTGCAAACTTATTATGTGGAATAGGTAGAGGTACTCAGTGTGGTATGAAAAGTGGCAAGGCCAGAAAAGCTGGATATTGGGGCTGTGCATGGAATCATTGGAGTTGGAAAGGACCTTGGCAATCACCCTATCCAGCCCCCTCCCCAGTGCAAGAATCCAGTACTGTCACATCCCCAACAGCAAATGGCCATCCTGCCTCTATTTAAATACCTCCAGTAAAGGAGAACTCATTGTCTCCTGAGGCAGCCTGTTCCATGTTAAGTAGCTCTTACCATTAGGACTTTTTTCCTGGTGTCCAATGAAATCTACTTCCTTGTAATTTAAAGCTATTGTTTTTATACTGTTTTCTGGAACAACTCTGAACAATTCTGCCTCATCTACATGAAGATACTTAGATACTTCGAGATAGATACTTCGAGACAGCTATCATGTATCCCTCCAGGTTTCTCTTCTGGAATCCTGGAGGGAAACACACCCAATGCCTCCACCTGTTCCTCATTTTTTTCCTTCCAGGTCTCTTATCATCTTAGTTATTGTCCTATGGACATGCTCCAGTTTCTCAGTGTCCTTCCTAAAATGATGTGTCCACAGCTAGACAAAGTATGTTAGGTGTGGTTGACCAGCACAGAATAGAGAGGAAAAACAATGACTTCTGTTCATGATGACACCATGGTTCTGTTTATGCAGGCTACTAGGATTGCATTAATTTTTTTTGCAGCTGCATCACACTGTTGGTTCATACTCCGCTTGTGATCCACCAAAATACCTAAATCTTTATTTAGGATTGCAATTCAGTATCCTCCCCCCCATCTTATTATCATTGCTTTGATTTGGCATTTTTCTCTGCTGAAATTAATCTTGCTAGTTTTTGCCCAGTGTTCTATCTTACCAAGATTCTCTAAAATTTGCTAAATTCATTCCAATAAATAAATATTTATATTATCCTTGAAGGGATTTGTTTTCCATCTAATGTCATCCACAAAATTGATAGTAATATTTTCTAATCTCTCATCCAGTCATGTTGAACAGCACAAGATCTAAAGCAGAGCCTGCAATTCACTTCACATGATGCTACTGACACGTGTGTCAGATACAATTGTTCAACCAACTTCGTATGCATCTAATGTTAGCATAGTCCAACCCACGTTTGTCATTATCTGTATTAGAATTTCATGTGAGAGTTTGTTAAATGCTTTGCATTCTCATAGTCAGCTAAACCAGGCACTCTATCAAAAAAAGGAGATCAGATTGATTTGATACAAACTCATGCTGGAACCTGCCAAGCAGTGCATTTTTTCTAAATGTTCACAAACCAACTGCTTAAGAATTTTGCCCAGTATCAGTCAAACTGATCAATTCCCCTTTTTGAAGATAGCAACAACATTTGTCTTGCTCCTGTCCTCTGGCATTCCACCAGTCTTCCATGAAATAGCAAAGAATACAGAAATACAGGAGGCTCTGAGATGACATCCACAAGATCCTTTTAGATGTAATTGGATGTAATTGGTCTGGTCCTGGTGTTTTCAACACATTTTGTTGGTAGTCAGGCACTCTCTAACATCTTTTTACTTACCTCGCATTACCACTCCTAACTTTTGTTAATTGTCTTAGTTAGATTAATATCCTTTGTGGAGAAGTTCAAAGCAAAATAGGTGTTGAGGTCTGCTTCTCCCCATCACCTGTTAATAACCTGACATCCTCTCCTCCTCCTTCCTTTATCTCCTGATAACAGTAAAAAACGGGCTTTTTGTAGCTTTGAAAGCCTAAATTCATTTCTCATTTTAGCCTAACCATTTCTGAAGATATTAGCTATTTGTTCATATACATCCTTGCTTTTCCATTTCCCATACAAATACTTGAAAACTTGAAAACTCCCTGCACATCCACAAAAATTACCTAAGCTTCCATTTTTTCCCTCATTGAAATAGTGTGCAATTGTATTTCCAGTACCTTATTTTTGGGAAGCTTCCAACCTTCCTGGTCATCTTTTGACCTGAGGATTTCTGGCCACTGGGTCTTACCTGTAACTTCTCTCAGCTTATTGAAATTGGCTCTCCTGAAGCCTAACATGCATGCACGACTAATCTCCAGTTTCTTTTTCTGTAGCATCCTGAACTCCACAATGAAATGGTCACTTTCACACCTCTACCACCCTATTAGTTAGGATCATGTTTCAACAAGCCTGCAATTTCACGCTTTCATATAAGCCTGAAAAAAGACAGTGCTGTTTCAGCGAACCAAAATTAAAGCAGCAACATCTTGAATGCATATTATTAAAGCAGCAGTTTTTTTCTTTCCACATTTTTTGCAGAAATGAAGAAGGAAGTGGTCATTTTTTTAAAAGAGGTGCTATAGTCATGCCCTGCATATTACAAAGCACCTCTTTCAGATCATACTTGAAGCGTGCATTATATACCCTCCTGGTTTTAAAATTTGATAAAAAATAAATAATAGAATTAATATACTTATGCTAAAAACATTTTAAAATTAGGATAATAGGTTCCTGTTTAGTGGATACTAGATATATAATTTGACTGATAAATTTGTTTTCAGGCATTTGGAATTACAGAAAAAGAAAGTCAATACAGTTAGTCCTCACTTACCAACCACTTGTTCAGCAACTGTTTGAAGTTACAACAGTGCTGAAAAAATAACTTTACGGCCAATTTACAACCATTTACGACCTTCAAGAGTCCCTCAGTCACATGATTGCCATTAGAGTCAGTAGATGTTGTCCTGTGCCTGACCTGTGGTTCCCCCCCCCACCTTGCAGAGCAGATAGAGAGAAAGAGATTGCAAGAGACTGAGTGGTTTGCTCTTCTACACACTGAAAGCAATGTGATTGTGCCAGCAGCCCAGGGCTGGGAGCTGCAGGTGCACTACGCAAACAGCTTACAGTACTCTCTTGAAATCCCTTCTCCAATCTCTGCTCTGTGTGTGGGGGGAAGGGTCTGGCAAAGAGAGATTGCCTACAGAAATCGCTTGCTTTTTCTCCCCGCCCCCCCCACCACTCTGTATTGTGGAGAGATTGGAGAGGGATTTCAAGAGAGCAAGCTATTTGCTCTTCTACACATTGAAAGCAATGTGATCACACTGGCAGCGGGAAAGGGTCAGGCAAAGGAGAGATTGCCTACAGAAATCGCTTGCTTCCTCTACCCCCCCACCCAGAGAGATTGGAGAAGGGATTTCAAGAGAGTACTGTAAGCTGTCTGTGTAGCATACCCGTGGCTCCCAGCCCCAGAATGCACCATTGCATTGCTTTCGATGTGTACAAGACAGTAAGCAGGCACTCCAGTGTTCCAAAGGGCAGAGGAGTGGTTAGGAGGCAAACAAAAGCTGAAGGAGTGAAATTGACTAATCTTGTCTCTTTCCAGCTGGAAAGCACAGTCAGGGTCAAGTGATTTCCCACTTAGCAATTGCTTTGCTTAGTCCCAATTAGGGTCTAAGCAGAGTTGCCAGTCCCAGTTAGGGTCATTAAGTGAGGCATAATGCAAACTATATTTTAGCCCAAAAGAACCTTGGGCATACAATCCTCTGGTTAGTTAACCAAGGGTCATCAGAGGCAGATATTTTCTGCCACCTCAATTCCCTTGGAGAAAAGCGTAAGATTTGTTGCTGCTTATTCGGGCACTGCTAAGCCACTTATACTTGCCAACAAGTATTTGTGTATGGAAATGGGAAACTATAAAGTCGGAGCACACATGAAATGGAAAATGTATGTTCCATGTATGAAGCAAACACATTGTGGTTCAGAAATTCATCTGGGCTGTTCTGCGTGGGTCATGATTTAACTAGACTGAAACTCTAAACATTTTGGTTGTTTCTGGTTTCATGTGGGAAAAATCTGCAAGGGTCTTATAAGCAAGTAAGATAAGATGGGCCTTGCCCATCCTCCTCCCTATGCCTGTGTGCCAACCTGGTTAGGTTATCTCTTTTCTGCTGCCACACATGAATTCAAGTGTAAGATCCCTGGCTGGCCCTCCCCCACACCCTTCATGATCTCCCAGCACCCTCCTCCCCCTGTAGCTGCCACAGCCCATCTGCCCCTCCCCTAATGGCTAATCCCAATGGCTTTTGTTCCCTTACTTCCCTGCTACTGCTGCTGTGCTTGAAAGCACGGCATACCCAGCCAGCCCACTTGGCCTCCCTGCCAACCTTTTCATCACCTTACTTTCCACTACCTGCACTTGGCTGCAGCTCTGTGCAAACATGGATGGTTTTGCATTTTCCCATCTGTCTCCCACACCAGAACACCTCTGCTCAGAATGTATGCATTATGTCCAGGCTCAGACCCAGAATGTGTGTTCTGAGTCCGTGCCTGAACGTAACACGCATGCTTTGGAAAAGTATTGCCTGTTCCATGCATGCAATGTTTTGTAATCCCTATTACTCAGTATTAAGATACCTGTGATTGGGAACTGTTCTGACAGCATAGTAGGGATGAGCAAACTATTCCAATGAGATGCTTTACAACATGCAAGAACACTAACAAAGCATCTCTTCAAATCATTGAAGCAAAAGCATCTTTTATAAGGTTTTCTGCAGCTGTTTCTCAACAATCTCTGTCTAGGAACAGCTGGAGTAAAGTAGCTGTGCATGCATATACATAAAGAGGCAGCTATGTGAACCTTGTAAAATATGTGGCTGTTTCAATTAATTGAAAAATGGGATTCATTCTTGCTTGTGTGCATTGTAAAAAATCTATTTCAAATGTTTTGCACAATCCTACAGTATAGGCATATGAACATTGGAGCTGTAACTGCCATTCTACTTTGACAGAATGGAGTTTTGCTTTAAAAGCAAAGGGTTCTGTGCATAGATGTCATATGAAATTGTATTGGCAAGGATATAGGTGGTGCACTGTATTAAATTTACTGGAACTGATAAAGCAAACAAATTCAAATTTCTCAGTGATCTTTTCATTTTTACTGCTTGCTAACAAGCCTAAGAAACATGATATGCATGCGTGATATGCATGGCTGTCATACTAACATTATATACAACAGGGTTAAGAAATTAAGAAATCTGCTCTGAAACGGCAATAAGGCTTGCAATAATTCAAACTGCAAGGATGATTAAACTTTGAAAAAGTCTTTCAAACTGTAAGAGCTTTTCTCAGGGGTGGCATGTTTGGTATTTCAGATGCTGCCATATTGGAACTCCCCGGAGCCTTAGATTGGTCATTTATGAGGAAAACTGGAAATTGTACCTGTGTCTGAAGGGTCACTGCTAAACTGACTTTAGGTTTAATTAAGTTGTCTAATAAAATCGGAATGTATGATAAAATTAAAGTGTGAACTAGCAGTTCGCCTGACTGAAACATACACTTGAAAATTGACATTGCAAAACTAATTGAAGGCATAACTACTGAACATATTTACTGGTTTTGGTAAAACAAATTAGTCTTAAAGACACTTCAAAGTACAGGAAATTTCTCAATTAATATCTGATCGTGTAATATACTTGGTAAAATCTAACTCTGCTATGCAGTGGGACTCCCAATCACCCTCTCCTCTCTCTGTAGCCTGTCTCTCTTTTAGAGTATATTTTGAGGGTGTGGCTGGGAGAGGAACAAAGTAAATGAGGCAATATATTTCTATATGTTATTATATTTTGCTATTAGCCATTTTGGGTGGCTTAGTGCCACAAAGGAAGGGTGGAATTGTATCTGCAAAGCACTAATACACATCACCAGTGCCTTAATAATATTTTAGCAAAGTAATAACATTATTTCCAAGTTCTGCACACAGCTGTTTTTCCAAGTCTAACAAAATAATTAAAATTACAGAATGCATGTTTATTGAATTTAATTTGTAAAAATTCAATGTCTAACAGATCAAACTTCAGCTGCACAGAAAGCACGCAGGCTTAGGTGCAAGTATGCCTATTTCTGCTGAAGAGGTTCAGATCATCAATACCAAAAACAAAAGGAACTGGGAAAAAGCAAGAGAGAGATTTGCAGAAAACTTCCAGGATTCTAAAACGCTGAAAAAATGCACCGAAGGATCTAACCTGAGTTAGAGAAGCTGCAGAATTAAATTCATTAACTTTAGCTTGTTTATGTAATTATGAGGTTTCTTTTTTTTCTTTAAAGTTGGAAGTTTATTTGTTGTATATTAGACTGCTGTATATGCTCACTTAATTGCGAAGCATTGTCAGATTTATATGCTGATTTGTTTCTCTAACACCAATTTTAAGCATAAGATGTGCACAAATTGAAATGGCCCAGTTCTTTTTGAAGAATTTTGGAAGTGAGTATGAGGGTAATTCAGGATTATTTTTTTTTATTCCACCATGTTGAAATAATTAATTTCTATCACTTTTCGGACTCTTCATGGATCTCATAGGAGTTTGTGGCCCAATGCAACAGAAAACAAGCAAACAAGAGCCAAAAGAGAAGCAATACTGATGCATCTCACTTTCATATAATATGAAATCACTAGATTTTCTAATGTTAGACACAATTCTATTTTAAATGCAGTATCACTATTTTTGGTGAGAAAACTATATACAAAAAGCCACACAGAGGGCCTTATTTTCTTCTGTGAAGAATTTTGAGGGTTGTACATTAAGCTTCTAGTATTCCATTGAGGTAGCATGCTTAGGAACTGATATGATACTCAGCTCTTCTGTACATTAATAATTGCATTACACAGTTCGAGGGCTGAACTACTACAGAATTCAGAATCTTCCTGGATTCAAGGATTGCTTTTGATGACCATGCAAGGATGATTCTACTCCAGTTTAGCTTTTTCAATATGCAAGGAATTCTGAGGTAGGAAATGCAATCATAGATTTGGAAGTGACACAATCTAGGACTTTGGCACCGTAAACTAGTCTTAAAAGTATAGATTAGCCCTAGGAAGTAAACTTCTGTCTTCAGTCTGTACTGCCATACACCTTCAGATTTTTAATAGACAAGCACTATTTATTAACCTTTATCCATTGCTGGCAATGGAATTTAGGCTGGATTGTTTTTCCCTCCATTTTCCTCCAGGGCAGAGACTGAACATTTATTTATTGAAATGTTAATAAACCATGCTTTCAAAGGATGTGCTGTGAATTTTTAACTCACAAAAGAGATAAACAGAAGAATTCGATCAAATTTCATTTGTATTTATGCCACTTGTACTTAGATAGAATAATCTGCATTGTGAGTAACTGACTTGAACAATTGCTAAAAGTGCTTAGTGGATCAATACTTGGTTTTATTTTTGATTTTTTAAGGTGATGCTAGAATTCTTACATCAAAGTCCAGTGACCTGAAAAGATCATTCAGCCCAGATTTCATCCAAATATCACTACTTAACCATCTAGGAAAGGAAACTGGTTGATAGCCTTAGTTTCAAAAATCTTAAGCCCCTTTCAGATTTTATTATTGAGAATAGCATGTTTATTCTTAACTAATCCAAAATGTCTTCGATTCTCTAAGTGGCACTTACTATGGCTTAAACATGTCTTCTCCCTTGGCTCTCAGACAACTAATGAAAAATTGTATTGAAATATCTGTAACACAATAAAGCTAATACCAGTCATAGTTCTGTCATCCCCAGACAGCATTGCTTCCAGAACAGACACGTTTTTTGCAAGCTTTTTTCAACTGCCTTTATTTGATTAGTCTCAGAGCAGAACAACAAAATGACAGTGGTAATAATTTTAATTACAAGATTTTAGAGATAATACATTTTACAGATTACAAGATTTTAGAAGTGAAACTTTAAACTGAACAGTTTCATACAAAAACAAAACAATTCTCAAAGCAAGTTATGTTTTTAAGCATTAGTGGAATTAGGCCCAGAGGATCATGTATTATTTAATTACAATATATTTGAACTGAAGGACATTTAAGTAGGTTCACATAATATGTGGAAAGTACTGTAGAAACATAAATATACTGGGTTCATATATCAAACTAAACTATAATGGGATTTGTTTGGTTTTGGTTTAGTGTAGGGGTACACAACTGAGGCTGTAGATCCCTTTCAAAGTTTGCCACAATGTAGTAATGTGGAAAATGTTAAATATATGGTATGGAAGTACATTAACTATAATCTGAAAAAGTTGTATAACCTTGGTTTAGCAAGAATCCAGACTTTGATGTTTAGAAAACTGCTCTGTAAAGGATATGTTGGAAGGATACCTTGTTAAGTATCTTGTTTCATGTGTACAAGTGATGTAAGATACCCACTGTAGCAAGGTCTTGGTTTTTCAGTTTTTTTGGTCATCCTATTGGGAGGAAAAGAGCTTGTGAGTTACTATTTATGATCTAACTTATCTATGTCTAAAACCTTGAGTGCTACAGAAGATTTACAAATCAAATCATCAAAATTTTATTTACTGTCCAAGTATGATTTACAAAAATAACACTATTTAATAACTAATACTACTAGAAAAGCTACTTCTTGAAAAAGGCCATGAAGTTTGAGAAAAATATATGCAAGTAGCAGTAGTATTCCTATATAAGTCAAAGGAACATGACTTGCTTTTGCACAATTTGATTTTGGAGGGTGTAACCAATAAATGCAGTACATGGAACTGCCTTATTTTCTCAGTCCTCCTTTGTGGGCCACTTATTAATTGCACAAAAGACAGTAACACTTTTTACACTTGGAGATTTCATGGATAGTATGGGATATCTTGGAAAGCATCTAAGGCTGCAGTCAGAGAACTTGTACGTCATGTCAGAGTTCACTTTTGCCCAACAGCAAAAGACACTTTACTAAGCTTACTATTTTCATAGTAATACAATAAAAGGATCTTCATGTTCTCTCCCACCCCCCCACCCCACCACCCCACCCCACCCAATTACGAAGAACACTTCTAGAGATACAATAAAACTAAAGGAATTGAACAATCCTTTGAAAAAAGGAGTTGAAGATTGTACTCCAAAGGTGAAGACCACAACATTGACAAATAACATACTACACAGTAGACTGAGTTTGTCTCATTGTCCTGCATACACCTGTAAGCATCACTGCTGTATTAATCCACTGTATAAGGGTCCCAGGTTCTCTTGCTGCTTCCTATCTGTGAGCTTGAAATGGTAAGCCGTTATTGGGAGTGGGCTCTGCTCCACGTGCACTAGTTCAATTTAACCTTGAAAATAATGTAAAACCTTGTTTGTCTTAAAGATATGCGTGCATTTGCTAAGATCCCCCCCCCCCGCTTCAATTACACTGGGAATTCAATGCTTTATGTTTGTAAGAAACCTTCCCCTTTCCTGCCTAACGTTGTTGGGGGGCGGGGCGGTTGCTGCAGTGAAAGAGAAAATGATTCCCAACTATTTAAACATTTTTTAAGCTAAGGGGGAGGGAAAGAGAATCTGTGGTTGGCTTCACACAAGCTAAGCCATGCTGCCTTTTGTCTCCTTTTAGACTTTACTTTTAGGACAAGCCAATGAGATTTGCAAAAAGTTTTTGGAATTCAGCGTTTCCATTCCCGCCAATTTTGCCTGGATTTAGCTTGGATTGCCTTTCCAACTACTTACCCTTCCCGGCAAGATTTTCCAAATTGTAAACAGTTTTAATCCATCCAACTTACTTTCAATAAGTCCTCACGTTTATTGAGTGCTCTCGACAACAACAGCGTTACGAAAAGCAATCTCTGTCCTTTTAAAAGCACAAGAGAGAAAGTTACATTAGCAATTCCACATCTTCCCCCATCGTCTTCCGCTTCTGAGGCACGGAGCATCACGTGCTTTGTCTTAAAGAACCCGTGCGCAATTTTATGAGTGCGCTGAGGGTTAAACCGCTGAGCCAATCAGAAGGTGGGCGGTTCGAATCCGCATGATGGGGTGAGCTCCCGTTGCTAGTCCCAGCTCCTGCCAACCTAGCAGTTCGAAAACATGCCAATGTGAGTAGATTAATAGGTACCGCTTCGGCAGGCAGGTAACGGCGTTCCGTGTAGTCATGCCGGCCACATGACCACGGAAGTGTCTACGGACAAACACCGGCTCTTTGGCTTTGAAACGGCGATGAGCACCACCCCCTAGAGTCGGACACGGCTGGACTTAATGTCATTCTCTACAAAAGGAAATTCAACTGACAATTCCTTTTAAAGCTGTGTTTTTCGCACTTGCTGGGGAATTCTGGGAGTTGAAGTCCACACATCTTAAAGTCGCCAAGTTTCAAAAACACTGCTTTAGATGCTTTCATTTTTTTCTTTCTCCCCCTAAATAGTTTTATAATAAATTATTAAAATAGTATTGCAATCACTTGTCAAAAGCTTGTATATATTTTTGACCAGTTTTTTAAAAAAAACCCATATCCTTATATTTTACTATTCTTCCTTGTGATTTAATTTGCTTTTACATCTTATCTTTTATATTAAAGTTGACTGCTGGTGAACCACCTGGACTAGTCCCTATAGTTTTCTTGGCAAGATCTGCAGAAGGGGTTTGCCATTGCCTTTTTCCTAGGTCAGGGAGAGTGACTGGCCAAGGTCACTCAGCAGGCTTTGGTCCTAACATGGGACTACAACTCACCATCTCCCAGTTTCTAGCCTGGTGCCTTAATCACTACACCAAATTGACTCTCCTATTTTATATTTAATAGAAAACTTAATTATATAAAGCTGTCACCATATCTCTATATATCTCATATTTTATTTCTCGTAATTCCCAGCATTAAGAATATTCATTGGTTGGTTACACTGCACATTCTCTGACCTGTAGTGCCAAACAATCAAAGCCAAAGCCCTGCAAGAAAACTCTTTATTCTTCAGACTCCCTTAAGAGATTAAAGTTTTGCCAGCCAGTCTGGACATTAAGGGAGAGAAGCTTTTTCAAGATGCCTGTGAAAGTTGGACATTAAAAAAGGAAGATGGAAGAAGAATTGATGCATTCAAATTGTGGTGTTGGCAAAGATTATGGAAAATACCATGGACTGCCAGAAGAACAAATAAATCAGTTTTAGAAGAAATACAACCAGAATGTTCCCTAGAGGCGAAGATAACTAGGCTTAGACTCTCATACTTTGGACACATCGTCAGGAAGGACTGATCTCTTGAAAAGGACATCATGTTTGGTAAAGTCGAGGGCCAGCAGAAAAGAGGAAGACCTTCAATGCGATGGATTGATACAATTACCGCAACGATGGATGCAAACATTGGAACAGTCAGGCATATGGCGCAAGACCGAATAGCATTTCGTTCTGTTATACATAGGGTCACCATGAGTCATAAATGACTCGACGGCAGCTAACAACAACAACCTGTAGTGTTAAGAAGAATTCCCTGAATTCGTAGACTTTTTGTTCCAATTGCTTCTTTTGGCCACGAGAGGCTGCCATAGCTATAGCAGAATTAACCAGCAATCATGGGTGAGCTGCAAAGAAATAGTGTAGAGGACGAAACAGTAATTAAAAATAGTGGTAGTTTTTTCAGTGATGGAAATTCCAGTCCCAATTACTGTCACTGAATGAGGAGTACCTGTATGTGAAGCTTTGGATTTTGCAACTGATGGCCCTTACTTTAGCAGCAATGACTTCAACCAAACATTTCCTGTTGATTTGTTCACAGAGAACAACTTATTTGGGGTCTCTCTTGCAAGAACTATAGGTCATGCCACAACATTCCAGTTGGATTAAGGTCAGGATTTTGAAAATATGGAATTTCTTCCATGAATTTCCGTAAGAGATCTTTGCACCAGTTCTGAATCAGTTCTGGACTTGTCCAATATCACAGTGTTGGTTGTGTCTAAGACCGAGCCAATTTATTTCTAAAAATTTTTTTAAAAAGGAAAAAATGTACTTATTTAGTACATCCAAAATTGCAACAAAAGTGATTTATTGATTTGTTTACATGAAATCTGCAGAGCTTTTAGGTGAGAATTTGCCTCATTCCATCTTGTAGCTCTTTTCTCTCCCTGTTCCCATAGATGTTCAGTTGCCATACTGTAGCTTTATTCTCAGCAGTGTTCTAAGGTTGAGAGAAATGAAGATATTTATTTAGATTTAGAAGGACACCCAGCTCCCAAATGACTCTGGGCAGCTTACATAGTTCAAAGAAGAAAAAAAGAAAAAGAAAGAACATGTATGCCCAGACAAAACCACCCGTGGCATTGCAAAAGAGAACTGCCATGGGCTCAACAATCAACCAAACCTCAGGCCTGGGAGAAAAGGCACATTTTCAAAGACTTACAGAACCTTTTGGGGGGGAGCTATGCAAACCTCCAGGGAGATGCTGTGCCAGAGGGCAGGTACTGTGGCAGAGAAGGTGTGCTTCTCGATGCTACTAGGTGGCATTGTTTCATTGAAAGCATCCAGGGTGTCCCTATTCTATCTTATTGGATAGGGAGAAATAACTGCAGACAAGTGGTCCCTCAAGATCCTATGCCACGAAGAGCTTTATAGGTGACAACTGGCACCTTAAATTGCACCCAGATGCTAATTGCACCCTGTAGGGGGAGATGGGCAGTGGTAGAAATTTGAAAAATAAATAAATAAATAAATAAATAAATGGCAAACAATGCAACTAGCGGAGCATTAATGACACATGGGTGTATTTAAGTACACCCATTACTGCTCACCTTGGTGCATTTTATACCAACTGTAGCTTCTATGTGGTCTTCAAGGGCAGCCCTATGTAGACATTACAGTAGTCCAGTCATGAGCTGACTAGGGCTTCAATGACTATCTGAAGGGCCTCCCATTCTAGTGTCAGTCCAAAAAGATAGACAAGATTAAGAAACCAATGCCATATAGATCAGGATTTATTCTAACAGCTATAGTAACAAAATCTTGCAAGTCTGAATGTGCTTCCCCCTCCCTCATTTATCTTGTATGAACTAGGGAGGGCCTTGTCTGAGACTTTTCTCAAGTAATTTTCCTGGCCCAGGCTCATGCGCCTCTTATCTGACTGTTGCCTTGGTAGCGGCTCTTCTTCCTGTCCTTCAAGGCCTTTCCCAATGCCATCTACTTCTAGGAATGGGGCAACTAGTACACAAAATGGACCAATGCATAGTTAAAGAAAGAGAAAGATACCAGCGGCACCACCTGGTAAAGATGTGGGGAAAGGAAATAAAAGAGACAGTGTATTGGGGAGGGAAGAAAAAGTAAGTACTAGGAGAGGGAAATAAAGTTGTGGGACAGAAACAAGGCATAGAACATCCAGAAGCATGTGTATATAGATGAATGGATGGGTGGGTAATTCCTCAGAGGCCTTTTGCTCAAGGTCCCTTTCACCTTGGTAAAATAACTGTAACTTTTCCAGTACTGTACTGTGATAAAAACATTTGGGGGGATCCCTGGCTTTGAACTGTCTCTAGGTGGGCAGTATCTGGCCAACCTTGTCTCAGTGTAGAAGAGTCTTGGAAGTAGCCTGTATTTGGATGGCCAGCCCCAGAGGATACCAGGATATAGTACAGACTAGGTAGTTGAAAAAACATCCTGGAAGACAGTAGCAAACCACTTCAGGATTCCTATCAAGAAAACTACATATATGTGTCCATGAAGTCATGAACAGAACTTGAAGAAGACTTTACCTAGTTTTGAAATATTTTCCTTCAATAATAGCATGTACAGTCTGGAGAACATAGACACAAAACCAGCTGGGTGACCTTGGGCCAGTCACTCTCTCTCAGCCCTAGGAAGCAGGCAATGGCAAACCACTTCTGAAAAAAACCTTGCCAAGAAAACTGCAGGAACTAGTCCAGGCAGTCGCCAGGAATCAACTCAAAGGCACGCGCACGCACACACACACAGTCTGGAGAAATAGTTTCAGCCCCTTTGTTTAGGTTTTAGTTGATTGGTAATTATGTTCTAGCAGTACTGGATTTTACAGTTTCTCTGCTTTATACACATGGGCAAGTTGAAGAAAGTACTGTTTACGTGACAGCAATTTACTCTGGAAGAAAATACTATTCTTATGTGTTTAAAAGACCATGCAATGTTTGTGTACTTTATGGAAATATTTGTTCACTACTTGCATTTTGAGAGCTGGGTCATTATTGTGATAGCAGTTAAATAATCATAATGATGTAAAAGGTCATTTGCAGAACTGACCCTATCGTTAGAGAGAGTGAAATAGCTGTTTTGCAGCAGATTCTCAATGTCATAAAAAGCAACAAATTGTTAATTTATTTTTATTGCATTTTTACTGCTAGGTAGTGGGAGAAGTACTTGTGGAATTTTCTGCTTCATGGGCCAAAAAAATTAGGTCAGCTCCGAGTAATTTGTACCTTCAGTGGGGGAGGATACTGTACTCTGTTGCTCTCTTTCAGGAATCAAAATGTTTTCAGACCAGCCAAATCATACTTAAAGACTGATTTCATTATTAGCAGCGTTGCCATTACCAAATTCTCCATTTTTAATAATGTGTGGATAAAGGGATTATTTATTTATATTCTAAAGTTTGCCACTAAACATGGGCATGCTAGCTGTCTTTACCTACGAAGCTAAAGTTAGTTCTGGGGTGCCGGGGGGAGGGGGTGGCACACTCTCTTTATACAGTATATATAGTCAAGATGGTGGCTGTAACCATCTCCTTCTCCTTTATTAGTTGCAAGCACTCTTGGCTAGTTCTCAAGCATCTGGGATTCAAGAGGAGAACCCTTTAGTCAGAGGTCACAGATTCTAAGTAAACTGAGCTGGTGCCTCATTTACAAATTATATATTTCCTTGCCCAGCATGAAAAGGGTAGTGTAAATAAATTCTATGGATTGAAAGAGATCTTGCAAAGTGTCCCCTTCACTCCAGTTAGGATAGAGGCTGCAAAGACCATTAATTAGAAATCACTGTTTTGTAGAATTATAGGAAAACGGGGGCTAAGGTGAAGTTGCTTTCCATTTTAAAATGTCAACTTCAGGAAAAAAAAAAAGAATCCTACAGTGACCATATGTCTTTTATCATAAAGGACAGTCCTTTATTTCAGAAAGCTGTCCATCAGATTTATTTATTTTTCAGAAACTCACTTTTGTCCTTTATTTTAGTCATTAATTTTTACTGTACAAATGGTAACACTTAATGCACAGCCTTTCATATTCATGTGAAAAATATGGAACTTGAATTCTTTTTAAAATAAATTTATATATACTGTTTGATTTTGTATGCTTTTATTAGAATGCTTTTATTATGTATTTTTATAAAGTTTTTCTTAGTTTTACTCTTGAATTTTCCTTTGTAAAGCAAAGTTATAAACATAAAAAATTGGTCTTTTTATCCTTATGAAACTTTTTCAGATTTGCTCCTTTTTCAGGTTTGTCCTTTATTTTTTCTTTTTTTTCCAAGTAATTTTATTCAATATTATAATTACAATAGTAAAAACTAATATAAACTAAGAGAAAGATAGAAAAATAGAAAGGAGTAAAAGTTGCAAAGGGAAAAAATAGGAAAGACATAAGGAATAGAAAGAAAAAAAGAAAAGAAATAGAAAAAAAAAGAATATAGTAAAGAAAAAGAAAAGAAATATATAAAGAAGTGACTCCAAGTCAGGCCCGCAACTAGGGTCTGTGTCACCTGAGGCAAACATGGATTCTGCACCCCCCATCCAGTATACAAATACTATTTTGTCATTCTGGCATGCCCCCCCCCCCACATGGTGCCCGGGGCACATGCCCCGCTTACCCCCCCCTAGTTGTGGCCCTGCTCCAAGTATAAACAAATCAAGTGACTCTTCATCCTCTCTAAGGTTACAAACATTTATCTCTTCATCTTATATCCCATCTCTTATCTATAAACAAATCCACAAAGCATCATCATTTCAGTCCTGGTGTCAGCAAAAGTCCATTAAGGGTTACCAGAAATAACAATGTATCTATTTTAACCTTGATCAAATAAACCAACTTTATATTCCTTCCTTTTACTTCTAACAATCACAATCTTAATCTTTAGTCCATTCAAATAATGTTGTAGAACTTGATTTCTTTTCATTTCTTCTTTGTCCCTTCTCACAAGATTCTTCAAAGCTTTAACAAGTCTCTTTGCAATCTAGTATAGAAAAAGTATCCAGGTCACTTCCTTTGTTTATTGTTTGTCCCTTTTAATTATTAAAACATTAGCCAGTTTCTTTTGTATGTCCAGTGTATCATCTTTTTCCATGACATTCTTATAGCCTGTCATCTGTAGGTCCACTTTCAACTCAGTCTCTGTCTTGTCAGGTAAAACTTGTTCCTTTTCCATAACATCTTTTAGACATAGTCTATCCATAGGGGCAGATATCACTGTTGACAATATTAATTTCTGACTACATTTTCTGAAAGTATCCTTCAGTATTTCCACTGTTACAATATGTTGCACCATTCTGTAACTGTTAGTCAAATTTATGCATTCTTCTCCTTTAACTGAAATCATTAATTCCCTCTGTTGTTGTTTATTCGTTTAGTCGCTTCCGACTCTTCATGACTTCATGGACCAGCCCACGCCAGAGCTTCCTGTCGGTCGTCAACACCCCCAGCTCTCCCAGGGACGAGTCCGTCACCTCTAGAATATCATCCATCCATCTTGCCCTTGGTCGGCCCCTCTTCCTTTTGCCTTCCACTCTCCCTAGCATCAGCATCTTCTCCAGGGTGTCCTGTCTTCTCATTATGTGGCCAAAGTATTTCAGTTTTGCCTTTAATATCATTCCCTCAAGTGAGCAGTCTGGCTTTATTTCCTGGAGGATGGACTGGTTGGATCTTCTTGCAGTCCAAGGCACTCTCAGAATTTTCCTCCAACACCACAGTTCAAAAGCATCGATCTTCCTTCGCTCAGCCTTCCTTATGGTCCAGCTCTCACAGCCATATGTTACTACAGGGAACACCATTGCTTTAACTATGCGGGCCTTTGTTGTCAGTGTGATGTCTCTGCTCTTAACTATTTTATCGAGATTTGTCATTGCTCTTCTCCCAAGGATTAAGCGTCTTCTGATTTCCTGACTGCAGACAGCATCTGCAGTAATCTTTGCACCTAGGAATACAAAGTCTTTCACTGCTTCTACATTTTCTCCCTCTATTTGCCAGTTATCAATCAAGCTGGTTGCCATAATCTTGGTTTTTTTGAGGTTTAGCTGCAAGCCAACTTTTGCACTTTCTTCTTTCACCTTCATCATAAGGCTCCTCAGTTCCTCTTCGCTTTCAGCCATCAAAGTGGTATCATCTGCATATCTGAGATTGTTAATGTTTCTTCCAGAGATTTTAACTCCAGCCTTGGATTCCTCAAGCCCAGCTTGTCGCATGATGTGTTCTGCATACAAGTTGAATAGGTAGGGTGAGAGTATACAGCCCTGCCGTACTCCTTGCCCAATCTTAAACCAGTCCGTTGTTCCGTGGTCTGTTCTTACTGTTGCTACTTGGTCGTTATACAGATTCTTCAGGAGGCAGACAAGATGACTTGGTATCCCCATACCACTAAGAACTTGCCACAATTTGTTATGGTCCACACAGTCAAAGGCTTTAGAATAGTCAATAAAACAGAAATAGATGTTTTTCTGAAACTCCCTGGCTTTTTCCATTATCCAGCGGATATTGGCAATTTGGTCCCTAGTTCCTCTGCCTTTTCTAAACCCAGCTTGTACATCTGGCAATTCTCGCTCCATGAATTGCTGAAGTCTACCTTGCAGGATCTTGAGCATTACCTTACTGGCATGTGAAATGAGTGCCACTGTTCGATAGTTTGAACATTCTTTAGTGTTTCCCTTTTTTGGTATGGGGATATAAGTTGATTTTTTCCAATCTGATGGCCATTCTTGTGTTTTCCAAATTTGCTGGCATATAGCATGCATTACCTTGACAGCATCATCTTGCAAGATTTTGAACAGTTCAGCTGGGATGCCGTCGTCTCCTGCTGCCTTGTTATTAGCAATGCTTCTTAAGGCCCACTCAACCTCACTCTTCAGGATGTCTGGCTCTAGCTCACTGACCACACCGTCAAAGCTATCCCCGATATTGTTATCCTTCCTATACAGGTCTTCTGTATATTCTTGCCACCTTTTCTTGATCTCTTCTTCTTCTGTTAGGTCCTTGCCATGTTTGTTTTTGATCATACCCATTTTGGCCTGGAATTTACCTCCAATGTTTCTAATTTTCTGGAAGAGGTCTCTTGTCCTTCCTATTCTATTGTCTTCTTCCACTTCCGCGCATTGCTTGTTTAAAAATAATTCCTTATCTCTTCTGGCTAACCTCTGGAATTTTGCATTTAATTGGGCATATCTCCCCCTATCACTGTTGCCTTTTGCTTTCCTTCTTTCTTGGGCTACTTCTAGTGTCTCAGCAGACAGCCATTTTGCCTTCTTGGTTTTCTCTTTCTTTGGGATGTATTTTGTTGCCGCCTCCTGAACAATGCTGCCAACTTCTGTCCATAATTCTTCCGGGACCCTATCTACTAAGTCCAGTCCCTTAAATCGATTCCTCACCTCCACTGCATATTCCTTAGGAATATTAGTGAGCTCATATCTAGCTGATCTGTGGGTCTTCCGTAATCTCTTTAGTCTGATCCTAAATTGTGCAAGAAGAAGTTCGTGATCTGAACTACAGTCAGCTCCAGGCCTTGTTTTTACCGACTGTACAGATGTCCGCCACCTTTGGCTGCAAAGGATGTAATCAATCTGATTTCGGTGTTGTCCATCTGGTGAAGTCCATGTATAAAGCCGTCTCTTAGGTTGTTGGAAGAGAGTGTTTGTTATGCAGAGCGAATTGTCTTGGCAAAATTCTATCAGCCTATGTCCTGCTTCATTTTGTTCTCCCAGGCCATACTTTCCTGTAATTCGAGGTGTCATTTGACTGCCCACCTTAGCATTCCAGTCTCCTGTGATGAAAATAACATCTCTTTTAGGCGTGTTGTCCAGTAGGTGCTGCAGATCCTCATAGAACTGCTCTACTTCAGCTTCTTCAGCATTTGTGGTTGGGGCGTATATTTGGATCACTGTGATGTTAGATGGCTTGCCCTGAATTCGAATTGAGATCATTCTGTCGTTTTTTGGGTTGTATCCAAGCACTGCTTTAGCCACTTTACTATTAATTATGAAGGCTACTCCATTTCTTCTGTGGTCCTCTTGTCCACAGTAGTAGATCTGGTGGTCATTTGATGTGAAGTGGCCCATTCCAGTCCATTTCAGTTCACTGACGCCCAGGATGTCTATCTTTAATCTTGACATCTCACCAATAACCACATCCAATTTGCCCTGGCTCATAGATCTTACATTCCAGGTTCCAATGGTGTGTTGATCCTTAGAACATCGGATTTGCCGTTCACCACCAGCACCGTCGGCCGCTAGCCGTCCTTTCGGCTTTGAGCTAGCTGCGTCATCACGTCTGGGGCTAGTTGAGCTCATCCTCTGTTCCTCCCCAGTAGCATTTTGACCATCTTCCGACCTGGGGGTCTCATCTTCCGATGGTATACCGACATATCTCTGGTTGTACTGATCCATTTAGTTTTCACGGCAAGAATACTGGGGTGGGTTGCCATTACCTTCCCCAGGGATCGCATTTAGTCTGATCTCTCTGTCATGACCTTCCCGTCTTGGGTGGCCCTTCACGGTTTAGCTCATGGCATCATTGAGGTGCTCAAGCTCCAGCACCACGACAAGGTAACGATCCTTTGCTGAAGAATTCCCTCTAGTGTCCAATTTTTAAAATCTTATCTTACGTTGTTTTTTTAAAAAAAAAAATCAAAACAAAAGCATTTTCCCACAGGAAGGATTCTTTACAATTAATTCCAAAATCTTATTTCAAATTTCTCTCAACCCGTAGTCCATTTGTAGCTTTTTAAAATCAAAATTTTAATCAACTTTTGCTGTTTATTTTTTTAAAAATTCTTTAAATTCTTAAGAGTGTAGTTAAATCTTTCTTTCATCAACGATTGCCCCAGGTACACTGACAAGGACCTGTGTAGCTTCCCCAAACTGCCCAGCCAATCAGATCCCTAGGATTTCCTGCCTTGTAGCCCTCAACTTTTATAAAAATATTTGCTTTTCCATTATTGTTCAGGGTCCCTCTTTCTTCTAAGGCAGGCACCCAACAATCATTGCAATAAAACCTGGTACTTCTCCTCAGTGTTGTGCTCCTTACTTTGGCAAAATTCCACAACTTAGCCTATATTATTGAATCTGGGGTTTCATATTAATTCAGGATAGCTTAAATATTGAAAAACAAAAAGCCAACATATTGATGTAGGGACTGGGGAAATGTTCTAGGTTCTTTCATGTGAAAATATGAATGTGTACTTAGATGGCTGATTCTTGAAATATGGACAGAACTTGGGAAGCAAATAGCCAATCTAAAAGTAGCTTTTGTATATTTCAGCATAAATTAAACGAGTCAGTATAAACAAGTGTTTTTCAAACTTGGCAACTTTGAGATGTGTGGACTTCAGCTCCCTGAATGGAGTTAGCTTGCTGAGGAATTCTGGGAGTTGAAGTCCACACATCTCAAAAGTTCCAAATCTATATTGGAGCTGTACCTTTGTAAGCTAACAAAACATATACAGTACAGAATTGCTGTAAGCTCTCAGGTTTTAAGAACTGTTCGTCAAGCAAGCTGATTAAAAAAGAAGGAAGGGGAAGAAAAATAATAGCTAATCTGGTATAAACATGAGACATTTCATTCTCTCAACCAGCTTTCTTGATAAAGATCTTCAAACTCAAAAGCTTGACCAATTTTGCACAACTTCTTTGGCATAACAAATGTTGATAATTTTTTTCTCATGGCCACAGGACTGCCATTGCTTTTTATAGTAGTTAATACAAATATAGATAGTCCTTGTTTAGTGACAGCCTCGTTTAGCAACCGTTCACAGTTACAACACTGATGAAAAAGTAACTTCATGACCAATCCTCACATTTATGACCTTTGCAGATCTGTAGAGCAAAGGAAGGTGAAGTAAGATTGTTAAGCACAGTCATGGTTTCACTTAGTGACCACTTCACTTAATGACCAAGTTGCTGATCTTGATTGTGGTCACTAAATGAGGACTACCCATACACTTTTAAAATTGGGAGGCAAGGGGTTCTGGAAATCTGCATTTGTGCAATAAGGCCAGATGGAAGAATATTTTCAATACAATTTTGGAATGTGTAGATTCTGCCAGTGTGTTTCTTAATTCCAGTTAGACGCAGTTTCAAACTTAATGAAATTAACAGTGGTTTTTGGTACCCCTTGCTTTCTTTGTACATGGCATTATACAAAATTGGTGACTTCTTATAATTGAAAGAGAGCTACAGCGAATGACTGAGATGGCGTATGTTCAAACCATCTCCGAGATATCATCTCATTTTCTGTTATTTTAGTGGACAAAGTGGAAAATTTCTGAAACTGACCCTGAAATGATTTAACCTGCATCTTCCCTTTGAGGCTATATGGAATGGAAATAAAGTGAGAATATTTATTTACTTCAGTGGGTTTGGAGGCTAAAATATTTCTTTTCTGTTATTGATCAAACCCTGCCTTTTCACAGCTCAGTGCACAACAACACAGTAGATTCTTTGAAGCTGCTTGGCATAGCTGCCATCTTCCCTTGTTCATTAACTGTATTTACTACCGGGAGAGGAATTGTTTTCTGGTGAATGCCCCATAGACCATTTTGCAGGTGGGAGGAATAGAAGTGTGTGTGTAGGTGTACACATTCCCTCTTACACTCTTTCTGACACACACACACATGCACAGTTCTATTATACAGTATATACAGTATAATATAGAGTGTGTGTGTGCATGTTTAATACATAATGTAAGTACTTACACGTGTATATACATACACAGACATACACATTACTATACACATACATGTGAATTGAATGAGAACTATTTAGAAAAGTACCGAATTTCTTTTTCTATTTTATGAAATTTTTAAGTTGAAATTAAATTTGTGTTTGGATGATGACCTGGCACAAGTGTTTATATTCACTTAATTCTTCAGCAGATGTTTTTACTGATCCATCCTCTATTTTTTGTTGTGGTTTCCTGAATTTTTATCTACTACTACTTTGCCATGATTTTATTATATTTTATGAACATATTCATCTTTTATCATTTTTATCTTAATGCTTTGAGTCATGCTGTCTGTTTTAACATAAAAATGGCACATTGATATCTCAAATAAATGCAAATAAAATAAATAAAAGCAATTAAATGGTGGCTAGAGAAACTAAGAGTGAGAATGAAATGATTTAAAGACATGAGATCTGTGCTCTTTTAAAGATACTCCCTAAATTAAAAAAAATTATATCTAGCACTAGAGACCATGATTTATTTGTATGACTGCGTGTACTACATTATAAAGGCTATCACAAGCAAAAGAGACCTTCTCTCCTTAATGGAACCAAACCACCGGAAAAACTGACACTTTGCAATTAAACACATTAGTCCAACTTCAGTAACTTGCACACTGTTTTTTCTCTATTTCCAGCACACCTTGGTGCATTCGGCAAAGCAAGAGATAACTTGCTATGAAATTCAATATTTTAAAAAGTTGTTTTAATAATTTAGCTTCTCTGATTATGTTCCAATTCCTTTCCACTTTTGCTGTACAAGGAGTGCCATGCTCATCTATGGCAGCCAAAAATCAGAAAGCATCTGATAGGACCTTTTCAGACTAACACATTTTATTTAGGCCATTTAATAAAACTTGTTAGTCTGAAAAAGTGCTACCAGACACCTTCTGATTCTTCCACTTTTACGTCTCTCATGCTTTTGGTTTTTATTTTTTCTCACGCTGCCCTCTGTCAAATGCTGTAGGCCAGTATATTTCTCTTGAAGAAACAGCAAGAATTATGAACATGTCTATTGTAGCCTGGTAGCTGCGTGGTTAAACGAACTTCATGTGGTCTAACCAGGAAGTAAAGTCCCTTGCAATTCCTTTAACAGAGGTGAACTCATATTTAAATAATAGTATTGGTTCACCAAGGCCAATGTAAACAAGTCACTAATGTGACTTAGATATATTGAGGAACCAGTTATCAATTATGTACGGCCCAGTAATACTGATGTTTTCATCATTAAAAATATAACATGGGGAAAATGTTATAGTCTCTAAATGAACAGTTGACATGCCAGGGATCTATACTTAATCAGATCTCTCCAAAAATTGTTAACAAGCTTTTGGGGCCTAAGGGCACATTTTGAAACCTGAGAAATAATTGGGTGTACAGAATCTCTGGAATGTTCTTTACCTGGTAAATGTTATTGAAACCGATTAACTTGAAGAGGTCCTGATTTTAATTAATACAGTATTGTAATACAGAGTTTCATTGACACATCTTTGCCACAAGAGGGAGTCTGTGCTGCAATATTAGTAAAGTTGCCTGAAGTTGTCTTCATGTGTGAGGTGAGGTGACCGTGGTCCCAATTCTATTTCAAATTGTATTGCCCTTCCTTCCATCCTCACTGTGTTCTGCATTTTTTCACTTATACACAACTGCCCAGGCTACACCATGTATGAACAAAGAAGCTTTGCTCTCTTGTATAAATAATGACTGTCACAGACCCAACTAGCATTGTTGTGCCTTGTTGCATTTTGTATTACTGTACAGCTGTCTATCCCCACCAGTGAAATGAAGAACAATAGGAATAAGAACATCAGTGAAAAAACATTCTTTGTGAAGTACAGAGGTCTTAATTTCAAAGATCTGAAAGCACCCAAAGAAGTGCGAAGGCAAAACTAAGTAGGGTTGGCCTACAATATTTTGCTATCCAGGAGTGTCTAGAGGATGTGATTAAAAAAAAGTCAAGATGGTAGCTGTGATGGTGTGATCAAACTCTGCCTGTTTTTCCTCCATTCCATGTACAAAAAGTGGCAGGACTGGAAGTTAACTATCTATACTTTACTGCATTTGAGGGCACACTCAGCTGTATCATCAGAAGCATCACTATTAGTTCCTGCAGGTCCTAAGGAAGCCATATGCTGATAGGTTGCTTTGACTCCAACTTTATCTTGCAATATTTGGAAAGGGACTTGCGAACACTCAAGTTGCATTGCTGTGGTTATTTTTTCCCATCAGGCAGCAATCTTTTGTTGTTATAATACTCTGTGTGGGAAAAATATCTTTCGAAATGCTCCACAATTTCAAACTCAGATTATGATTTAAGAGTCTGTTATTTGCAAAACCCTTAGCCTCTGTCCTTTCAGCATCTGGAAGCAACTGGGCGGTGCTTGGAACTTGGCTTCTGTTTTTGGTCTTGAATGTTGCTCATTAATGTTTACACCAACTGTCATGCTATCCTGTCACCAGCTGGCACTTCTCAAATGATCTCATCTTAGCTTGCTGAGCACCTGTATTGCTTCAGGGGCCAAGTATTGTTCTTCATCAGCTTCCATTGTTTTATTTTCTGGTACCTCATTCTTGTTTGGCTTTGTGTTCATGGAGATAATTTCAACAGTATTAAAGATGATATCGCAAAGTTCCCCAATGAAATTTATTTTGGGAATGCCCTGTATATAGTTACGTTCAGGGGCTGATGGATCAAGCATATTTAAGATGGAGAGGGGATTAAGTTTGCTATTCATTTTTGAGATTCAATGGCTGGATTGAGATAGCCAAGTTACAGGAATTCATGATCTACTCCATTAACCTCCAAGTTGGGGGCCATTTGGGATTTATAACATGGAATAACAGTCCTTGAGAACCATTTGAAAGCTCCAACTATTACATAGCTTGGCTGCTAAAATTCTGGGTGGTTTGTCATAGCCACATCTGTAGGTCACCTTACAGATTCAACTTCCTTAGCTGAAATTTGGCAGCAAACCAACAGAATTTGGCAGCACAATTTTCCTTTTAAAAAGAGCAAGTAAAGTAAGTGTGTTAAATCTTCATCAAGTTTTACTTTATTTAACTTTTCTTTTTTAAAAAAGATCTATGCAACTCATAAAAGGAAAAAAGAAATGGACTATAGACAGCTGTGCCTTGTTCGAACTTTCACAAAACTGAATTCGGTAATTTTAAATGTGTCTACTAGTGATGATTACTCAGCTGAATATACCCACTGGGCTGGCACCAAGCCTTCCCTGGTAGACTATGCTGGGATCTCTCAGTTTAATCCCTTATCTATGTAAGTTTGTAATTGTCAGTCAACCTGAAAGTGACCATTTTCCCATTACTCTGTGCCTGAAAATCTCTTATAGATTGTTTCTACCTTCTTGCCACCTTGCAACAGTGGTTGATGACCTTTGTCCCATTCATGCTAAATGGACATCTCAGCCAACTCCTTTAGTAGGGAACCAGCCAAGTTTCTTTATTCAGCAATAGTGGAGGGTAAGTTAGATGACATCATACTGGCTAATTTTGACTATTGGTCCCATAAAATTACAGTCCTACCTAAATGTGAAGTGCCATAGTCTTGATTTATTGACTTTTTTTTTAACCAGCACATAATATTTCAGTCACTGACTTTGTTGACAATAGTCCCTTGCAGTTGCAGGGTACTCCCTCCCCTTCTCCTCCTTTGGGATCTCTAGGTTTTATTCTGGATACAGCTGTTATACTGAAGATGATTGCTGCCCTTTAATGAGCCAGGAACAGGGTTTTTTAAATGCATGGCTGCAAGGGAGCAAGATACTAACCTTCTCATTTAACGGCATCAAAGGCAGATCAATAGTTTACACTTGAACTATCAGGGAAACTTTTCATGTGACAAAGAAAGCTTCTGTTTGTGTGTATTTTTGTTTGTTTTGGCCCAGCACAAACTGGAAATCAAATTAAGTAAAACAAGAAAAGACCTGTACTACATATAATTTTGCCAAGTAATCCTGCAGAAAGTTTTTAAGAATTGGAAGATCCATTATCTGAAACAGCACCTAGATTAGTAAATGTGTCACCCAGCAAAATTAGAAGAATGTCTAATTATATCTTAAATGATAGAAGATTTATTATAGCATAAACATCCTATGGACTAGAGTGGGATGAAAACTGTGTGGGCCTGCAGTTGTTGCTAAACTACATCTCTCAGGTTTCTTCACCATTTTCCATGCTGGTTGGGGCTGGAAGATTTTAGGTTTTCCATAGTGATCATCAAATGCACCTGATGAATTAAGCTTTAGTAAACAAATACTTAGATTACAGTAAATCTCTTCTTTCACAAAAATATTCCCATATGACAAAATATGATAAGAGCACTTCACAGGGTTAAAATATTAAGAAATGCAATAACATTATAATAAAATAAATCACAGGATGAAAAGCAGAAAGTAATATCAAAAATTTGTTAAAGCAAAGAAAAAAGGTCAACAAAATAACATCACTGTATGAAAGGCTTAGGAGAATGAAAACGTCTTTGCTGCTGAAAAGACATATAAGTAGGTTCCAGAGGAGTCCATTCTGCTAAGAATATTCCATTAACCACCAAAAGTGCTTCTTCACCTGTACTGACTTTAGCTGAGGACCCTTAAAGAAGGATCTATTAAAGATCTCAAGGTGGCACATATTAGAAGGAGGGTTTCCCCAAATATCAAAGTGTCAAATATACATAAAATGTATATTTTATCTCACTGTGTGCTCAGTAGATACCAATCTGCAACACACACATATGCACAGTGCGATAGATCTATCAATAATAACTAGCTATCACATTAAATAAAACCTCTAGTATGACCTGTTAGTTCCTGGGAGTAAACAAGAGTGATTGTCTTCTGCTCTTCCTTCCTAGAAGCATTTAAATCACCAATTCTGGCCTAGAAGAACCAACCAGACTTTCACTGGGGATCTTATATTAATGCAAGGATCTCTGCAGAATACAATTGATTTCAGATGTGAAATAAATGCCCAAAGGAGGCTGGGCAAAGAAAAAAATTGGAATGTTGTCTGCAGGCAGTGTATTTTCTTTTTTTTAGATTTTGCAACCAGGGATCTGTGGTATCGAATCAGGTACTTTTATTTTCAAAGATCTTCAGTTTTAAGAATAATGATCCAGTCGGTGACTATTGGGTAGGTCAAATTACAAACCAATAATTGTTTTGCATTATCTGCTCGTCCCCTGCTATCTCATTTGTGCTTTGTGAAAATGGTTTTTGTAGGAGCTTATGCAGCCTCATTCATTCATTTAGTTGAGTGGAGGAATTGATGCCGGCTTCTCTTTGTAAGCCTCCCATTATTTGCCACCGTTTTTTCCCCACAGAAAATCCATTACAGAGACTAAACCAGAAACTGCACAATGCCTTTTCACGCTTCTAGATAGATAGGTTCTCCATCTGAAAGCACCCCACATTGGTAGAAAGACATGGGATGCACTCACCCAAAAGCAGCAACCCTGCCTTGATTGAAGCTGCCTCAGGTATAATGCATGTCCTTGTAAGTTTCTTATTTGGGGAAGTTAACTGGTGAGTCATAACATGATCCAGGCTGGATTGCTTTCGCTGCTCCATTTTTAACTGATGCAGATAACAATCTGGAACTACCCTGTACTATTGTGTGATAAGAGGTTGCTGGGTGCTGTTGCAGCTCTAGGAAACAGCAGTTATACAAAAGGCACCGGTTCGTCTTACAACAACGTCAGCATAAGCAGGAGCCTTTAAGAATCAGAGATGCCAGGAAAATGGGGGAGAGAGATGGGGAAACTGATAAGAGGAATTGTGCATAATTGATCCTAGCTGGAAGCATATATAACTAACGTTTCTGATGCACCATCTGAGATTTAAACCAAGCAGCCCAGTGAGATGCGACTGGGTTGCTGAAGCCAACCTGAAAATAAATGGACACTGAAAGAAAACCTAGAGCCATTTTGGCCTGAACAGCACTATTTCCAGCCTAAGAACGACTGCTTTAAAAATGAATGGAAGTAGCCACAAGAGGTTGAATGTGGCACACAGGAAGGTAAAGAATGAATGGCAGAGAACGTTAGAGATCTGTTAAGCAGGAAGGAAAACAGAAGGGACAGGGAATATTGGCAATTCTTACAGTATCTTCTTGTGGCAAATATATTTTAATTCTGTTGCACTGTGTTCAGTGTTATATGATCAGTTTTTTCCTGATCTCCTCCCCCTGAATGGTACCCAATCTGTTACAGAGAATTTCTCCCCACCCATCTGGAACAGATTTTGGTGAGATATGGGCTACAGAAGGAAGAAGAAAATCCATTCCACCTGCAGCTTCTGTTCCACCAGTGGTCCATCAGCATCAAATACAATTTGATGGTTTTAATTTTACTAAATAATACAGTAGAAGGATTAAATAATGAATGGAATCAATGTGCTCTAAGTGCTGGAATCAGGAATTATTTTATGCTTTATATCCTGGAAATGACCAAACTGGTATTTGTGTATCTGTTTAGAATGTGAGAAAGTGTCATCTGTCAGGAAATTATGATTGCAGTTTCCTCATTCCCAATAAATTTATCATTATATTTACCATTTTGCTATCATATGCCATGGTGATTTTGTGCTAGTGGAAAACAACTTCTATTTATACAAAGGAGTGGACTCAATTTTAACCAATTGACGTGCTACACTTCTATCATGCCCTTGAATTCATAAGGGTAGAGAGTCCTTTTGTAAGGATATAAAATGACATTACAATATTTTGTTTGTTTTTTAATATATTTTCTGTGTTACACTTACAGTTTCTGGCTGTAAAACCAACCATTCATAGAAGTGCTTGAAAACAAATATGCTGCTTAATGTTTATGTAGCAGAGTGCTTTGTTTATTGTGCAGTCTTGGGCTATAGTCCATGATCCTTTAATTTATTGTCTCAGGTCAGGCCCATTTTTTAACTTCATACAAGAAATCTTCCAATAATCCATTGTTATATGTTTTTCCTAGTGGTGGGAAGTTCCATGAATATTGCTAAGAAGTTCTGCTTCCTTATAATAAAAGTGTCATGTTCACTGTTTCAATGTGCACTGTACATCGTAACATTTCACATGCCATGGTGCTGATGCGCGTTTCTGTTTGGAAGGGAGCTGCTGTGAAACCTTTCTTTGTGATCCTGCATACTATTCTTTAATAAATCAGATATCTTTGTGATCCTGCTCATGAGTCTGATGGTGTTCTAGAATAGGCAACCATTACATAAAGCTGAGAATGAAAAAAGTTGTACCGTTAGCTCCTACCAAGATTAGTTTCTTGTGAGGGAAAATAGTTAACAATGGCCGAGTCCAAGCTCACGATCGGGGGACTTGAGGAACCGACTGGCTTGATGCCCGAGTCAACGGTCAAGAGCGGAGAACTGAGCCTCACCCTGGAACCTTCAGGTTTCTGGCAGGATTCGAGTTCTAGCCCTGAGGTGGAGGAATCCGACGATGGGAGAGAACCAGAGCAACCGGCACCCAGCGAATCACCCGCAGAGTTGATCACCTGGAAGGAAATGGGAGAACCCCAGCCAGGGATGTCTCAGGCGTCCTGGAAGTATTGGTTCCTGCTGACCCCAAACATAGAATCTACCACGGTATCAACAGGGAGACATCCTAACATGCGAGGGAGGGAGGAATCTCAAACCCCTGAAAGACTAAGAGTGGTGGAGGCCAAAATAGAATCAATGGAGTACATATTAAGAAACTTGTCTCTATCATGGGGGGGAGCAGCCGAGGCGCGAAGGAGATTCCAGCTCCACGCAATCATCCTCCATCCCCCCACCTGGACCGCCGGTGGAGCGGGGCTGGAGACGGCGCTGGGATGAATCTCCACCCTGCAGAGTTTGACCACCAGTGTCCCCACCCCGAGGAGGGAGAACTACTGTAACCTGGGGCCCAACCACTCAAGCAGCCGCTGATTCAGCTCCAACAGGAGTGGGGGTGAAAGACTTTTCTGTCAAGTTTGATGGGGATCCAACCAAGTTATCTTTCTTCCTCACTAATGCTAAAAGTTACATGAGGCAGTCTGGACCATACTTCCCTTCCAAAGAGGCTAAAACAACTGCCATTGCCACCAAGTTGAAGGGACAAGCGGCTGACTGGTATGTTCAATTAAGTGAGGCTGACTCCCCTGAGCTTGAGTATTTTGAGGACTTCATGTGGGCATTAAAGCTGCATTTTGAGGATCCTCTAGCCAAGGCAAGAGCTAAAAAGGCACTGAAGGATCTTACCCAGGTCCAACTGTCTGTAGCTGATTACGCCCTGGAGTTTAAGGCTTTAGCTGGGAAAATCCCCGACTGGTCTCAGTCAACCTTAATAGAACGGTTTAAAGAGGGACTCAACCGGGACGTCCTGCGGTGGGCGTTGTGTAGAGACGACCCAGAGACATTGTATGAATGGATCTGTCTGGCCGGCAAGGCTGAGCATGCCCAGCATACCTTCATGCAAACCAAACGACCTGAAAAACAACCAGCCACCATGAGGGGACCCCGAAGTGCTGCAACTGCTACCCGGCCAGGCTATAGAGCCTGGGAAGAGGAGAGAGATCGGCGCTATGCAAAGGGTCAGTGTCTCCGATGCAGAAAGGAAGGGCATCGAGCAGCTGATTGCCCAAAAGCCAAGGCTGGAGATCGAGTGGGCAAGCTGCCGGCCAAATCACTGTCCCCCTCGCGGTGGATGACAGCAGCCAAGGGCGCAGCCGATGCTGAGGAAGTATTCTACTTCTCGGGAGAGGCTGAAGATGACTCTAAGGAGCCCGCGGGAAATGCTAGCCACCTGCCATGAAGAGTGCCTGCGGGCAGGTGGAGGAGGATGGGCGCGAAGATGCTATGCTGAGTGCTGACTGTCCCACTTTAGCAGTAAAAGTGAAATTGGGCTCCCGCACAAAGACTACAGAGGTCTGGGCTTTAGTTGACTCTGGGTGTTCCAGGTGTCTGATTCACCCTGATCTGGTTGCTGCTTTGGACCTGCCTAGCTTCCCCCTCTAGCAGCCTTTGATCTTCACACAGTTGGATGGTTCAACGGCGGGGGGGGGGGGCGGCAACCCATTTCACTGGAATTGTCGCAATGCACATGGGCAGCCATCGTGAGACTTTAAAATTTGTAGTGGCACCTGTTGGCAACCCCTTGGTAATTCTGGGGATTCCCTGGTTGACCTATCGAAGCCCACATATAAATTGGGAACACAGAACTCTGACTTTTAAGGATGGGTTTTACCAAGCCCCTACCGCGGAGAGAGCTTCAAGTGCGGGGGTTGGAAGGGCTGCAATTGCCATGCCGCGCCCTAGTTTGGCACGTTTAGAAGGCTTGCCTGATCGATACCAAGACTTTGCAGACATCTTTGGGGAAATGGAAGCAGATCAGCTACCCCCCCATCGGAAAACTGATTGTGCAATAGAGTTGGTTCCCAATGCTCAATTGCCCAAGCCAAAAATTTATCCAATGACTCAGAAGGAGCTTGAGGCATTACGGGACTTTATTGACAAAAATCTGTCAAGGGGGTTTATTGAACCTGCAAATTCCCCAGTTGGGGCATCTGTGCTCTTCCGGGAAAAGAAAGATGGCATGCTTTGACTCTGTACGGACTATCGGGGGTTAAATTCCATCTCAATTTGCAACAAATACCCTCTGCCACTCATGAAGGAGATGTTAGCTCACTTGTCTAAGGGCAAGATTTTCTTCAAGCTCAATCTTCGTGAAGCCTATTTCCGCATCCGCATACGAGCTGGAGACGAGTAGAAAACCGCTTTTAATTGTCCACTGGGTTCATTTCAGTACAAAGTCCTCCCTTTTGGGTTAGCAGGGGTGCCTGGAGTCTTCATGCAATTGATTAATGAAGTATTACATGATCATTTGTTTAAAGGGGTCCTGGTTTATTTAGACAATGTGCTGATTTACACTGAAACCGAGGAGGAACACGAACGCCTTCTCAAACAGGTGTTAAGTAAGCTTAGAGATGCCAAGCTGTATGCCAAGCTTTCCAAATGTGAGTTTCACAAGACCCAACTTGACTATCTAGGCTATAGGGTATCTGACAAGGGCATTGAAATGGACCCTGCAAAAATTCAGGTGATTTTAAGTTGGGAACGTCCCTGCACCCGGAGGCAATTGCAAAGTTTCCTAGGGTTCAGTAATTACTATCACCAATTTATCCAGGGGTTCGCTGAGATTGCTTTGCCCCTTACTGATTTACTCTGTACCAAGGGTTTGGGGGAGACACGCAAAGTAAAAAAACCCTGGGGCAGTGTTGAATTGGATGCCTGAATGCCAGGCAGCATTCGAGAAGTTAAAAACCCTCTTCGCTGCTGAGCCTATTTTACAGCACCCCGATCCTGAACGCCCCTTTGTGGTCCAAGTTGATGCTTCGGACTCCTCAGTTGGGGCTATATTGTTACAGAGAGACTCTGAAAATCACTTGAAACCCTGCACTTATTTGTCCAGAAAATTTTCTGAAACTGAACGCTAGTGGCATGTTTGGGAAAAAGAGGCTTTTGCTGTAAAAGCCGCTTTGGAAGCTTGGCGTCACCTCCTGGAAGGTGCTAAATGCCCTTTCGAGGTTTGGATTGATCACAGGAATTTGGAAGCCCTCTGCACCCCCCGGCGTCTCAGTCCTAAACAAATTCGCTGGGCTCAATTTTTCAGTCGCTTTAACTTCCAGTTAAAATTTATCCCGGGAAAGAAAAACTTTCTGGCCGATGCTTTGTCACGTTTACCTCAGGACCTTGACCACGTGGCAGATATAGTTGGGACTGTTCTCACTGAACCACAACTGGGCTTGGTTGCCGTCACTCGGAGCCAGACCCGGGCAGGCAACCCCGCCCCCAGCCCCGTCTGGGAAGCAGAGAGTGCGTGTTCCTTGTCAGTTACAGAAGGACTTTCTCCAGGCACTGAAATCTGACACTTGGCTGCTAGCTAATAGAGACAAGTTTCTTTTGAAAATGGTCTGGCATGGGTGGAACACCGCCTTTATGTGCCTGAAACTTTAAGAGCTGATGTTTTGCAGTGTTCCCATGATGATAACCTTGCTGGACACTTTGGTTTTGTCAAAACCTTGCATTTGGTTTGCCGTCAGTTTTGGTGGCCAACCTTAAGGTGTGATGTAAAAGACTATGTTGCTTCCTGTCCTGTTTGTACCATGTCAAAGGAAAACCACAGGGGCTTCTACAGCCAGTGGCCAGCCCATCCCATCCCTGGGATGAGATTTCTATGGATTTTATTGTGGACCTACCTCCCAGTCAGAAGAAAACTGTCATTTGGGTTGTCAAAGATCTTTTCTCCAAACAAGCCCATTTCATTCCATGTGCGTCCATCCTGTCGGCCCCGCAATTGGCCCGCCTATTTCTCATCCACATCTACCGTCTCCATGGTAGCCCCTCCCGTTTGGTCAGCAACCGCGGGATACAGTTTACTTCCCAGTTTTGGAAATCATTTTTAAAATTGATTGGCACCAAACAGGCGCTGTCCACATCGTCCCATCCTGAGACTGACGGATCTACTGAGATTTTGAACTCCGCCCTTGAACAATTCCTTAGAGCATACATTAACTACCATCAGGACAATTGGGTGGACTTGCTGCCTTTTGCTGAAGTGGCTTACAACAATGCTGTCCATCAGAGTACCGGGCAAACCCCTTTTCGTGTGGTTTCTGGTCATGACTTTGTTCCCATCCCTGAGCTGCCACAAACCCCTCCCCAATCCTGTTCTGCCTCTGACTGGGCTGTTAAGCTTACTGATTCCTGGCTGGTGATTCAACAGGCTTTGGCTGATGCCCAGGCTGCTTACAAGTTTCAAGCCGATAAGCGTCGTTCTTTGCAACACAATTTCAAAATTGGGGATCAAGTGTATCTATCTACTAAATTCATCAAGTCCCCAAAACCCTCTAAAAAACTTGCTCCCAAGTTCATTGATCCTTTCCCTATTGTTGATCTTATCAATCCAGTTACTGTTAAGTTGGACCTGCCTCACAATCTGAAATGCTTGCACCCTGTTTTCCATTGCAGCCTGCTCAAGCCTGTCCACCACTCTTCCCGCTGGCACCCCTAACCTCCTCCTCCTACTCCGATCATGATTTACGGCCAACAGCACTTTGAAGTCAAGGAGGTCGTTGATTCTCGCAAGCTTTGAGGCACCCTCCAGTACCTGATCCGCTGGAAACACTTTCCTCATCCTGAATGGGTGCCTGCTCGCCACGTTAATGCTCCTGATTTAGTTAACTGTTTCCACTTGGCTTACCCTTTGAAGCCTGCCGCTTAGTGTTTTCTTTCTTTTGGGGGGCAGTATGTCATGTTTCAATGTGCACTGTACATCATAACATTTCACATGCCATGGTGCTGACGTGCATTTCTGTTTGGGAGGGAGCTGCTGTGAAACCTTGTGCCAAGCTCTGTATCTATGTTCATTTCAATGGAATGTGTTTGGGTTATGTGCTCTGTTCAAGGACTTTTCCCGCGGACCATCAGAAGCCATTAGGAGCACCTGGGATTGTGAGCTTGGGAAGATTCTATGGGGGGAGGGATCTCATTTGTACCGAGGGTTTTTAGTTTGCATTTGGTGCACTTTTTTCATTCTCAGCTTTCTTTGTGATCCTGCATACTATTCTTTAATAAATCAGATATCTTTGTGATCCTGCTCATGAGTCTGATGGTGTTCTAGAATAGGCAATCATTACAAAAAGAGAAAAGGACACTTAAAGCGTCTTCAAAATTTTTTGCTTTCTTTGAAAAGATTTCATTTCTTAAGGTAGCAATGACTTCCCTATAACAGATCTAGAGAAAACAAGACATAGAGATAGAAATGTTATTTTCTAAGTGTTTTGCTTTCCACCAACAGTTTTGTCTTTTGTCTTTGTTTTTTGTCTTTCAAACTAAAAAAACAATCCTTCCTAAACCAACCATTCCCAACTTGGCACCCTCAGCATGTGTTGGGATTACAGCTCTCAGAATTCACAAACATTATAGTCCTCTGGGAGTTATTCTCCCAGTAGTTCTGGAGAGAATCAGCTTCTACAAAGCTGACTAAAACTTTATTTCTCAATTATGTGCCTCAGGATATATTACTATAAATAGATTTTCTCAGTGTTGATTTTCCAAATGTTTTTAGACTAGGTTCCCATCATTCTGGCCAATAGCCAGGGATCATATGAGTTGTATACTATACAGAGAGATATAACATTAAAAACTGTGCTTACCCATGGTAGCTAATGCCTACACTCCAAGAAGCACTTTAGAAAAGATGCTGTAAAAAACTTCCTTCCTATTTCTCTTCTCAGTCTTTTGCACACCATCTCTGTTACTTCTTCAGCAAAGGATCGTTACCTTGTCGTGGTGCTGGAGCTTGAGCACCTCAATGATGCCATGAGCTAAACCGTGAAGGGCCACCCAAGACGGGAAGGTCATGACAGAGAGGTCAGACTAAATGCGATCCCTGGGGAAGGTAATGGCAACCCACCCCAGTATTCTTGCCGTGAAAACTAAATGGATCAGTACAACCAGAGATATGTCGGTATACCATCGGAAGGTGAGACCCCCAGGTCGGAAGATGGTCAAAATGCTACTGGGGAGGAACAGAGGATGAGCTCAACTAGCCCCAGACGTGATGACGCAGCTAGCTCAAAGCCGAAAGGACGGCTAGCGGCCGACGGTGCTGGTGGTGAACGGCGAATCCGATGTTCTAAGGATCAACACACCATTGGAACCTGGAATGTAAGATCTATGAGCCAGGGCAAATTGGATGTGGTTATTGGTGAGATGTCAAGATTAAAGATAGACATTCTGGGCGTCAGTGAACTGAAATGGACTGGAATGGGCCACTTCACATCAAATGACCACCAGATCTACTACTGTGGACAAGAGGACCACAGAAGAAATGGAGTAGCCTTCATAATTAATAGTAAAGTGGCTAAAGCAGTGCTTGGATACAACCCAAAAAACGACAGAATGATCTCAATTCGAATTCAGGGCAAGCCATCTAACATCACAGTGATCCAAATATACGCCCCAACCACAAATGCTGAAGAAGCTGAAGTAGAGCAGTTCTATGAGGATCTGCAGCACCTACTGGACAACACGCCTAAAAGAGATGTTATTTTCATCACAGGAGACTGGAATGCTAAGGTGGGCAGTCAAATGACACCTCGAATTACAGGTAAGTATGGCCTGGGAGAACAAAATGAAGCAGGACATAGGCTGATAGAATTTTGCCAAGACAACTCACTCTGCATAACAAACACTCTCTTCCAACAACCTAAGAGACGGCTTTATACATGGACTTCACCAGATGGACAACACCGAAATCAGATTGATTACATCCTTTGCAGCCAAAGGTGGCGGACATCTGTACAGTCGGTAAAAACAAGGCCTGGAGCTGACTGTAGTTCAGATCATGAACTTCTTCTTGCACAATTTAGGATCAGACTAAAGAGATTAGGGAAGACCCACAGATCAGCTAGATATGAGCTCACTAATATTCCTAAGGAATATGCAGTGGAGGTGAAGAATAGATTTAAGGGACTGGACTTAGTAGATAGGGTCCCGGAAGAACTCTGGACAGAAGTTGGCAGCATTGTTCAGGAGGCAGCAACAAAATACATCCCAAAGAAAGAGAAAACCAAGAAGGCAAAATGGCTGTCTGCTGAGACACTAGAAGTAGCCCAAGAAAGAAGGAAAGCAAAAGGCAACAGTGATAGGGGGAGATATGCCCAATTAAATGTAAAATTCCAGAGGTTAGCCAGAAGAGATAAGGAATTATTTTTAAACAAGCAATGCGCGGAAGTGGAAGAAGACAATAGAATAGGAAGGACAAGAGACCTCTTCCAGAAAATTAGAAACATTGGAGGTAAATTCCAAGCAAAAATGGGTATGATCAAAAACAAAGATGGCAAGGACCTAACAGAAGAAGAAGAGATCAAGAAAAGGTGGCAAGAATATACAGAAGACCTGTATAGGAAGGATAACAATATCGGGGATAGCTTTGACGGTGTGGTCAGTGAGCTAGAGCCAGACATCCTGAAGAGTGAGGTTGAGTGGGCCTTAAGAAGCATTGCTAATAACAAGGCAGCAGGAGAGGACGGCATCCCAGCTGAACTGTTCAAAATCTTGCAAGATGATGCTGTCAAGGTAATGCATGCTATATGCCAGCAAATTTGGAAAACACAAGAATGGCCATCAGACTGGAAAAAATCAACTTATATCCCCATACCAAAAAAGGGAAACACTAAAGCATGTTCAAACTATCGAACAGTGGCACTCATTTCACATGCCAGTAAGGTAATGCTCAAGATCCTGCAAGGTAGACTTCAGCAGTTCATGGAGCGAGAATTGCCAGATGTACAAGCTGGGTTTAGAAAAGGCAGAGGAACTAGAGACCAAATTGCCAATATCCGCTGGATAATGGAAAAAGCCAGGGAGTTTCAGAAAAACATCTATTTCTGTTTTATTGACTATTCTAAAGCCTTCGACTGTGTGGACCATAACAAATTGTGGCAAGTTCTTAGTGGTATGGGGATACCAAGTCATCTTGTCTGCCTCCTGAAGAATCTGTATAACGACCAAGTAGCAACAGTAAGAACAGATCACGGAACAACAGACTGGTTTACGATTGGGCAAGGAGTACGGCAGGGCTGTATCCTCTCACCCTACCTATTCAACTTGTATGCAGAACACATCATGCGACAAGCTGGCCTTGAGGAATCCAAGGCTGGAGTTAAAATCTCTGGAAGAAACATTAACAATCTCAGATATGCAGATGATACCACTTTGATGGCTGAAAGCGAAGAGGAACTGAGGAGCCTTATGATGAAGGTGAAAGAAGAAAGTGCAAAAGCTGGTTTGCAGCTAAACCTCAAAAAAACCAAGATTATGGCAACCAGCTTGATTGATAACTGGCAAATAGAGGGAGAAAATGTAGAAGCAGTGAAAGACTTTGTATTCCTAGGTGCAAAGATTACTGCAGATGCTGACTGCAGTCAGGAAATCAGAAGACGCTTAATCCTTGGAAGAAGAGCAATGACAAATCTCGATAAAATAGTTAAGAGCAGAGACATCACACTGACAACAAAGGCCCGCATAGTTAAAGCAATGGTGTTCCCCGTAGTAACATATGGCTGCGAGAGCTGGACCATAAGGAAGGCTGAGCGAAGGAAGATCGATGCTTTTGAACTGTGGTGTTGGAGGAAAATTCTGAGAGTGCCTTGGACTGCACGAAGATCCAACCAGTCCATCCTCCAGGAAATAAAGCCAGACTGCTCACTTGAGGGAATGATATTAAAGGCCAAACTGAAATACTTTGGCCACATAATGAGAAGACAGGACACCCTGGAGAAGATGCTGATGCTCGGGAGAGTGGAGGGCAAAAGGAAGAGGGGCCGACCAAGGGCAAGGTGGATGGATGATATTCTAGAGGTGACGGACTCGTCCCTGAGGGAGCTGGGGGTGTTGACGACCGACAGGAAGCTCTGGCGTGGGCTGGTCCATGAAGTCACGAAGAGTCGGAAGCGACTAAACGAATAAACAACAACTCTGTTACTTGTTGTGGCAAGTAGAATTTGAAGTGCATGGGAGGAGGCATAGGGACTGGTGGGAGGAATCACTGAGTTGGAAGGTATCTTATAAGTCATCTAGTCTAACCCCAAGCTTAGTGCAGAATCTGCTACAGTATGTCTGACAGATGATCATCCGACCCTGAAGACTTCTACTGAAGAAGAACTCATTACTTCCTATAGCAGAACCCATTTTTGTTGTTTTTGATATCTCTTGCAAATCTCAGCTCACTCATTTGGCCTTTCTGACCAAATTCAGAATACAGTTTCTGGAGACTACCTTGTATTATTCTTTGGTTATACGCCCCTCCTTCCATTTCCTGTACATTGTCACTTTGTCTCTTCAGCCTTTTAGATAGCTGTATCTAAATGAGATATTTCAGTATCTCATTGTGTAGAATTTCTCATCCTTCCTGGACATTTGAAGCCATTGGAAATAATCTACTTTCCTTTGGAATTCATTAAAATCCGCTCTTCTAAAGTTCAATATGCAGTTTTGACTCTTCTCAGTTCATCCTCTTCTAGACATCACAAATTAAAGGATAACATGATCACTTTCCCCCAAAGTGCCAGTAACCTTCTCTTCAACTAATTCCTTCTTGTTAGTGAAGATTAGATCCAAGATAATAGACCTCCTTTCTTTCTTCTACTTTCTGACATATGAAGTTGTCAGCAAGAGGGGACAAGAATGTGCTGGATCTCTGACTCTTGGCACATTTAGTTACCCAGCAGATGTCAGGATAATTGAGGTACCCTAGTGCATGCCTTTTTGAAAGACAGGTCATATCATACAGAACGAAAACCAATATAAAGGCAAAGTATCTTGTCTAAGAGTATTTTAGCAGCTGCATCCTCTTCTTGTACCTCAGAACATGTAAGATTAAAACACAGTCTTTAGTGAAACCTGATTTCAATCCTCACAGATAATCCTCTGAAACTGCATATATACACTATCCAAAATAATTAAATGATTGCTTCTTGCTTTCTACCACAGTGGATTAGCCTTTAAACACTCTATCAGTCAAATTTATCTCCTACCTCAGATTCATCCTCAAAGCCCATTTCATATTAAAGATTTTCCAGGAGCACCTTTGCAACTTCTTGTTCATTCTTTCATTATTTCACAGTTAACTTCGATGTTCTTTTTTTTTTTTGCTAGCCCTATTACTTTCTGAGCTCTGAGATTTTAGCTGCTAACTTGCTATACAAGAAAGGATTCTGCATCCTCCCCCGTTAGGTCTAAAATGGTGCCCTTGCACCTTCTCTGCCTATGAAAAACAGAAAAGATGCTTCTAACTGGGGGACAGGCAAAAGTTGCCTTTCAATGATATGCTGACTGGGTAATATAGAGAAGCTAATGCATCTTGCCCATATGGCAAGTCAATATTCAAAGTCATTCCCTGTTATGGTTAAGGGCAAAGCCTGTATGATTTTGATGAGAATGTGTATGTAGTTATACCACTGCTTGGTATATTTACCAAATCTCCAAATAGTATAGGATTTAGATTCATTTGGAAAAGACAGCACTAGTGATTATTTTCCATTTCTGTATACACAAATACAACTTTGCTTCATATACATATACAAAAGTGGCACAAAAATGCAGAGGAGATATTTACCCTTAGGGAAAGACCCTGTACTCAAGATCCTGTACCCTTATCCAAACCTTATTTTCCAAACCCAGAATTGAAGAACTAAACTGGAACTAGAGCGTATGAGCTTTTTTGAATAATCTAATGCAAGAGCAGTGAACTTTGAACTACTTCAATCTTTATAGTGCCATCTATACCCAAATTCTCTAAGTGGTAATAATTTTCAAAGATGCAGTGCTTACCAGGTCTAGTTTCTTTGAAATCAGAATTTTACCTGTAATTTTTGTAAATATAAGCATTAAGCTTGGATGAAAAGGTGCAAATTAATAGTTCAAAGTTCACTGCTCTTGCATTAGATTATTCAAAAAAGCTCATACGCTCTAGTTCCAGTTTAGTTCTTCATCCTCTCTGATTCAAAACTGAAACTTTGTCCTGTCATATCCTGTCTTGTCCTGTCCTGTCCTGTCCTGTCCTGTCCTGTCCTGTCCTGTTCAGTCTAGCTTCCCATGCCCAGATAATGGGAGAAAGAGGATGAATTATCCCTATCAATCTAGTACAGGAAACCAATCTTCTGCAAACTGGCGCCGTCTTGGATTATTGGATTACAACTCACATTATTCCTGGCCAGTTTGCGATGATAGGTGTTGCAGTTCATCATTGGGAAAAACTGAGCCTTCTTGAGCTATTTTAAAACATCTTCTGAATATTACAGCTATTTCAGCTGCCTTCCAGATATATAGGGATGGCAGTTCCCATGGTGGCTGGGAATTCTGGGAGTTGCACAATTCTGCAGATATCAATTGAGGAAGACTGCTTTTTAATAAAGATTTCCTGAACTCAAATGAATAGTTCACACATGTTTGCCTTTGTCTGCCTTCAGCTTAGTATAGTGCGTGAATCCTGCCAGTGAGGCTAGTTTAGCCGGTTATGGTTTACCCAACAAATCAGACTGGACTAAGTTGTAGTTTAGTGTAAAATATGAACCAAAACAAAAATTCCTACTGGATGCCTCCATAATTTCTTATTTATTCATTTTTCTGTTATTGAATTTAAACTCTGCCGTTCTGTTTATTCTAGTACTCTTGAAAGGCAACTCAAAACCATGCTAGAAATCAGGGCTATCCACAGGATATAGTCACAAAAGTCAATATGGGAGTTGTTATGATGCAACTGAAGCTCCACCTGTTTTTTATGTGTGTCACTAGATGTATTATTCCTACATTTATTTAATCAATATTGACCTTCCTCTTATATAATTTCTCAGTGGATAGGGTGGACAATTACTTCCTCTCTTTTTAAAAAAAATATATGAAGCAATCTACATACGCTTTTCTTCTCTCAATTTTAAATTTGGTCAGTTATCTTAGTAGGTCTTCTTATGATTTATCTTTGTAGTTGCATTACTATTCTTAAAGCTTCTATCTGAATTATTTTCATCTTTTCAAAATACTTCTTAAACTGATGACAGTACTCCGGATTTGTTTTCCTTCCCTGAATTACTGTCTTCCAAATTGTGGAAAACAATTGTATTAATCCCTAGAATGCAATCTAAAATGGAGTTGGTTGCTTTTTATTTATTTGTTGCTCACTGTTACATCTACATCTTATTTTGAGTAAGTGTTGATGTGCTATCATTATTATAGATGTATGTCAGGATTAGCTTCGTTCATACATTTATTAGGAATACATAGTGCTTCTTTGGCACTTATACCTAAGTGCCATTAAATTGTGTGTAAAAGGCAGTTATGTGTGTAAAATTGTGTGTAAAAGGCAGTTATGGAAGTTATGTTGTTTAAATACAAGGGATGAATTTAGTGACAGGATGCATTTGGCCTTCGAGAGGTTTTCCAGAAGCCAAAGTAAATTTTAATAAATTAAATTAGTTTGATAAAAGCTCAAATATTGTTCTGTGTATATGTAATTATTTTTCTCCTTTCATTTTTATAATTACAATTCAATGGCAACTTTTAGAGGGGCTCTGAAGGGCCCCATGCAAAGCTATGAGGCTTTGAGGTCATAGTTGTACCCCTTGGTTTACAATGCAGTGGTAGGGAATGGCAGCCTGCAACACTATTGGAAGCAAATTGCTGTTGCTTCCATGGCAATGAGGCTTAATGCAATCTTCTTTATGTGGTGCTACCCTTGAAAATAGTTCAGCAGCTTCATCTGGCCTAAAATGTGACTGCAAAGGTTCTGGTGGGATCTATCCATTCAGATTATATAAGATCAGTTCTCTGTATTCTCAGTAGTTATCAGTCTATTTCTGAACTCAGTGCTGGCTTTATTTTTAAAGCCCTAAAAAATATGGGATCACAATATCTTACTAATTTGCCCTCTCTACTCCCACTCCCTATGACTCTGCCCAGGAGTTTTATTTCATAGTTAAACATACCTTTGCATTTCCCTGCCTTTTGAGCTTGCACAGGCTCAATTTTTGCAGTGTTTCTCAACCTCAGCAACTTCAAGATGTGTGGATTTTAGCTTCCAGAATTCCCTAGCTAGCATGCTTGCTGGGGGATTCTGGGAGCTGAAGTCCTCACATCTTAAAGTTGATGAGGTTGAGAACACTGAGTTATTGCACCCAAGATTTGGAAAGGCCTTGTAAATAAATGCTACCCTTGTGTTTAACTGCCCCCCTCCCCATTGGTTAAGGTCACCTGGTTTAATGTATTACATTTTATTTCTGAAGCCAGTTTTAGTAATAAGAAAACCCCATTATTTATCTGCCTGTCTACTCAAACAAAGAGTTCCTGGATTTAAGGACAGTTCATAACCCAGAAACAATAGGATGGGTGGTATGCTTGAAGAGAAGGGGTCCCACTGCTGAGGACCACCCAGTGCCCAAAGGCCCCCATTAAGGCCATTTGGAGAAAGCAAACTAGTTGCAAATTTGGAAGAGCATTCAAAGGAGAAACCGCTGGATCTGTCAGTGAGAAAGGGGACAAATTTTGTCCAAGGGAAGTGAGAAGGCGCTTTTTCAGTTCTTCATACTGCAACTGTGTGTTTTCATCAGTGGGGTGAAGTAGCTGACTGGGCAGCCAGCTGCTGTTCCAGTGCAATATTTTTGGCCTCCCGCCATAATTTTGGGCGAAAATTCTTCCTCTCCTAGCAGCGGAATCTATAAGGCAATAGGCTGAGCTGCTCGTACTGCTTCTGGGCTCGGGGGCCGGAGCGTGGCCCGTTCTCTTTCCGGAAACATTCAATTTGCCCGCCGTTTCCTTTGCTTTATTCCCATCCGAAACGGACGGCGGGGTACCCTGACGCGCCGCAATCCGTTGCTGAAGGCGACCCGTATAGGAGGAAGCGCGGGATTTGGGGGACAAGGGGCCGTGGAAGAGAGAAGGGGAAGCCGAAGTGGCCCTTCAAGAGGCCGCCGTCCGACTCCGGAAGGCGAAATGAGGGTAACGGTGAGCGATGGCTGCTGGCTGGGCTGCGCAGCCCCGGGCCCCTGGCCGTCGTGCTCCAAATTTCCGTCAGGAGGGGAGCCTTCTGGGTGCCGCCTCCGCCTCCTCACTGACGCGGGCTGGGAAGGGATGCCCTGATGATGGAGCGCAGCGGACTCGCACTGCCCGTCTCTGCCTGTCAGCAGGGGAGGACAGGGCGCCCTCGCCGCAGGAAGTCAGCACTGCGGGGACCGACGGGGCTCCCTAGAGAGCTGCTGCCTGCGCCCTAAGTCGCCAACGGAAGCCTACGGAGAGGAGATGGCGAGTGGCAATCATCGCCGCCGCCGCCGCCGCCGCCGCCCAAGGCCGACGGCCGATGGTCCCACTCTGGGCTGAGCTGCCGCCCCGGTCCGGCTCGGCTCGGCGTCCCGCAGAGCTCGCGAGCTGCGAGGGCGGCTTCGTGTGGCCCCGCCGGCTTGCTCGGTGCGAGGGCGGCGAAGTGGCAGCGCGGCAGAGGGATGGGCTGCGCTCCCAGCATCCACGTCTCGCAGAGCGGCGTGATCTACTGCCGGGACTCGGACGAGTCCAACTCGCCGCATCAGACCACCACCATCTCGCAGGGAACGGCCGCCACCTTGCACGGGCTCTTCATCAAGACTGACGCGGCCGACTCCATCCCTTCGGTGCTCGCTTACCAGAGCCACCAGCCGCCGCCGCCGCCGCCGCCGAGCTGCCCGGCCTACCCACGCAGGGAGGTCGGCAGGAGCGGGGCCCCCCACTGCTGTGGCGTCGAGGCGGAGACCCAGACAAGCCAGTCTAGCGTCAAGGTAAGGGCTGTAGCTGCTGGGCGCTACCCAGATCTCTTCCAGTGGCTGGCAGTGGGGAGTGCCTCCCTCAACCTGGTTCCCTCCAGAGGTGTAGCACCAGACTCCCTGCAACTATCATCATCCTTCCCTGATATGAAGGGTGTAGGTCTGTGACTGTCATGGGGATAGTGGAAGTGGCAGTTCAACACATTAGGAGGGCACCAGGAGGGGAAGGCCAGAAGGACAGGAGATTGGGTTGCAGAGGAAGAACCACATGATGAAGTAAAGGAAGAGCTTTTCTGCCCTTCCACCACCAGAGACCATCCTTTCAGGGCAACAGTGGCCCTTTGAAGAAGTTATGGTAATAGAGATTTCTAACTAACACCTGGCCGTGTGGTCAAAATAGTTATCTCAATGGGACTTTTATTCCCCAGAATAAAAACTTTGCTTAGGCAAACCTTTCCCCCACATTACCTCTCCAGTACTCATTAGCTCCTAGTCAGGAGTCACCCATTTGGGATAACCAGCCAAGCCAGGTGCGTTCACTAGTGCAGTGTTTCTCAATCTTGGCAAGTTTCAGATGTGTGGACTTCAACCCCCAGAATTCCCCAGCCAGCATGGGGAAATTCCATGGCTGACTGGGGAATTCTGGAAGTTGAAGTCCACACATCTGAAAGTTGCCAAGGTTGAGAAACACTGCACTAGAGGCTCACTCTGTGGGTGTCTGCCAAGTTCACCACCATTCTCCCTTTCATAACTTAGTCCAGTTTCTCCCCATCTAAGTTTCTCCAATTGTGTTCAGCTACAGCTTTTGTTTCCAACGTGGACTCAAGATCCAACACATCTGGCATCACCTGGGGAAAGGCTGGTTTAAAAGCTGCTTGAGTCCTAAGAAGGAACACCGTTTATAGGAAGCAAGTTTCACATGAAGTGAGTTGAGCCAGCTGACTTGAAACTCTCTTTGGGCTGATTAGTGCAGCCTCTTCCTCTGTTTCCCAGGAGATGAGCATTGAGAGCCACAAAGAGACAAGGGGACTAAAGAAAAGGCAGTGTCAATAGCAGTTCTGTGTTTGGCCTCCCACATGATGCTGCTTTGGCTGTCAGGGCAGAGCCTCCTATGTTCCACGGGAGGTGATAGGGGAGGGAGCATGGAGCTGAAGAGCAGAAATGCTGCTGCAGATGCACATGGGATGCCACAGTTGCCATGGCATCCAATGGCTTTCTTCTTCTCCACGTTTTTCCTGTCTGGTCAGGTACAAGTACATTGGCCAATGTACTCTCCTGTACATTGGCAGGTGACAATAATGTTGAAATTCAGAGTTAAAGTTCTGTGCATCCTGGAAACTTCAGTGTATTTACCTTTATCAATCCATATGCTTTATCCACAAGAAGGTATCCCAAATGTGTCTTTATCTTAATGTACATATGCTATTGTGGAATATGAGTTAAAACAGAACCACCATATGAAAGCACAAAGTAAAATCTCCCTTGAATCTCCCTCTACTCCTGGTGACCACATGGACAAGTCTATGTTATTTTCTTAACAACTATAGAGACTACATGAACACATTTAAGTTTGTGTGGGGATGAAGGATAATATGTATCTAACTCCTCGCACCCTTTAAATATTCTAGATCAGCATTTCTCAACCTTGGCCACTTGAAGATGTGTGGACTTCGACTCCCAGAATTCATGGCTGGCTAGGGAATTCTGGGAGTTGAAGTCCACACATCTTCAAGTGGCCAAGGTTGAGAAATGCTGCATTAGATGGTCCTTAAAAGATATACTGAAGACTGGAATAAGCTACCTGACCGATAGACATACCTATGAACCAAATATAAAATGAATATGGGGATGGAAATTTGGAGGTGCTCAAAACTACTTTTCTACAATATTTTGGTACCTTTACTGAGTAGAATTAGTATATATTTTTAAACACTAATCCCAATGTGCAGGAGATAAGATTATATGCAACAAACCTAATTTCTGTGAGGTCAGCCCAAGACTGTCCTTGGTAAAGGGCAGGTTAAGGTCCAGCTAGGGCAGCTCCTGATTGAGAGAGGCAACCTGTGAGCTCAGAGATTACATGTGATCTCCAGACCTTTCACAGCCCTAGAATCCACTGGCCATGCAGCACTAAAGTTTGGCAATAAATGTTCAAATAATGGCAGCATGGATAAAAAGCTGGTCTGATAAGTTTCAGATAAGCAGAAACATTAGATTCCCTTCTTCCTGGAAAAGAATACGCAAAAATAATTCTGGCTCTGCCTGTTTAGTGACCACATAAAATAATAGCCTGCACTTAGCTACCGGGGGGTGGGGGAGGAGGGTAGAGCAGGGTGGGGGGAGAAATAGTGTGCTTCTCAGGTACCAAACGATTGCCTATCTGTATTGTTGACTTAGGAAATTTCTTTGCATTGATTCCCTATAGAATTCTCTCCCAAGCAACCCATCTGTTCATTTTTTTTAACAAGGGCTTTTTATATATATATATATATATATATATATATATATATATATATACATACACATACATACATACATACATACACACATACACACATACATACACACACACACACACACATATACATACATACATACACACACACACACATACATACATACATACATACATAAATGGAAACCATCTAAATCTAGTTAATAATGTTGCAACCTAATGCACAGAACTGTATCTGCATATTTTCCCACTGTGGCAAGTGAGTGGATGAAAGCATATGGTCCACCACTGGTAAGAACTCCTTGTATTCTGCTACAGATAAGTATGAAAGCATATATATTCCAGTGCAGTGCAACTAAGCATAAAAGCACTGATTAGATGGATGCAAACTCAAATGCTTTGCAAAGTAGAAATATCAAGTTGCAACTTGCCTTATTCTTCTGATAAAATTTATTATTTTTTTCCCCTCAACTACCACATTCTGCAGAAGTTCAAAGGAAAAGTGTTGCACTTCTTTTAAAAAGAATAACAAAATGCAAACATCTCCCCTTCATATTCTGTGTTTTTCTCATCTCTCTCCATACTTAGAGATGGGTCACTTTGTAAGGAGACAGTAATCTCATAGTTTACATTTGCAAGTTCAGTGCCATCTGTCTTCTGTGAGGTTCCTACAAGTCAATCCATAATTATGTTGAAATATGGTACTATCTGGGTACAGCCCTGTCAATCACAGAGAATGCCACCAGCCTTAGCCAGCACAGGCACATTATAGTGATTTATTATTCCTGTTTAGCTATAGTTTAATATAAACCCATCTTTTACAGGCAGGACAAATTAATGTTGTGCTAAATGGGTGCATAACCCTCAAAAGTGGATGGGATTCTACTAGCCAGTTCCACAAACAGTATTAACGTTTCTCCCAATTTTATCTACTGGGTTAGTGGGTAACATCTGATGGCCAAGAGTACCACAGAATAAGAGTGGACAGGGCAATGGAGCCAAATGTACTGTGTTATAGATGCACTTGTTATGTTCTCTTCCTGGGATTTTGGAGAATCACTTGTGGGAAGGTCATACCACTGATTTCAAGCAATAGTTCTCAGAGGGAGCTATGGAAGCCTCAAAAAATAAAAAAGGAGATTTGGGATACTGAAGATTACCAACCACTGCTTTACACAGCGCATTTTGCTTTCAAGATAATGCAGAGGACTTTCTGTGAAATTTAGGATTTAATAGCTGTCAGTTACTTTCATTGTGAATATACCCAGCCATCAGTTATATAACTTAAATTAGGAATGTACTCTTTTTGAGGGGAAAGGAGGACAATTTTTTCCCTTCTGTTCTTATATTAAAGTCATTTATATAGCAATACAGTTGGGTAAAAAGCAGTCTGAAAATTGGCCTTGCTTTATTGTAATCTAAGATGAACCAAGAAGAACATGCCATTTTATGCTAATGTTTCCTCTTCTATAATAGCATCACAACTAAAATGAGATAATTTGATACAGTAAAAGAAATTTCTTAAAGGATTTATAAGTCTGGTTAATAGTTCTTTGCAGAGTGAAGGTTACTTCTTTGTTTTTCTTTTTAATATTGAAGAGGACTCAAAATTATACTTTGCAAATGACAGCTGAAAAAGGGAAGAAAAATAAGTGAAACATTTAGCAGTTTGAATATGCTGGCTCAGTGCATTACAACCACCCAAAGGGAGTGCGTGCATGGCAGTATTCAATATCCAGGTCTAAGACTCTTACAAAATTAAACTTACACATTGCACTCATATTCAGAATGATGTGAATTTTTTTGAAACCACTTCCAGAAGAGCAGGCAAATAAGCCATCTTCCTTGCAAATTTAGACTGGATTAATTAATACTGCCTACCAGGCACCCTCTCCCCATAACTATAATTAGGGTTTATGGAAGAGCTAAGGCTTTCGGTGCAAAAGTGATGCTCCTGGGATTGCACTACCCTTTCACTGCAGCCAAGTTTCTAAGTACAAAGGTATTGTATGCTGGACAATGTTACTTCTCTAAAAGAGGGAAGGAATTATTGAGATTCTTTAGCCTTGAACTATGCAATACTTTCATTGACAATTGAAATTACAATAATGTAATAATGCTAATTGTAATACAGTAATGTATTATGACTTTAGCTTGCTTTTCTACAGTGTTTATTTTATTGTGCCATTGTATTGTATTGTATTGTATTGTATTGTATTGCGGTTACCTTTTTTGATAAACTGATTTTGGTGTGTACTGTGTATATATGTATGTATGTATGTATGTATGTGTCTCTGTGTATGTGTGTATATCAGAAATACCAAATGAGACTTTATAATAATAAGGCTATAAAACTGTAGATGTACTGAATATCGTGGTATAATTTTTCAAGACACAAAAGTATCCGCATTGATAGCAAAAGATGGCATTCTCCAGGTTTATCTGTCCCCAGCTTGACCCTTCAGGTCTCCCAGTGGGGGAATTCATTACCACTGTAATTGAATCCATCCATCTTGCTGCTGGTTATCATCTTCTCTTTCCTTCCCCCTTTCCCAACATTACAGACTTCTCTTGAGAGCTAGGTCTTAGCATAATGCATTCAAAATAGGATAATCTGAGCCTAGTCATTTGTGCTTCAAGTGAGAACTCTGGATTGATTTGTTCCATGATCCTTTTGTTTTCTTGGCTATCCATGTATTCACAGGAATTCACAGGAATCTTCTCCAGCTCAAAAGTTCAAAAGGGTCAATACTCTTTCTATTGTGAGTTGCCAAAATCCAACTTTTGTTTCCATAGAATATCACAGGGAAAACCATTGCCTGCACAATTCTGCTCTTTGCAGGCATAGACATACCATGATATCTGAATATCTTTTCCAAGACCTTCATTTATACCCTACCAAGTGCTAATCTGTGGCATATTTCTGCTGGTTCCTTTACTATTGGTAGTCAATCCTAAAACACAAAAGCTATCTACTATTTACCTTTTTTGATAAATTGATTTTGGTGTGTACTGTATATATCTTCATTGTCAATTGTAAAGCTGGTTGCTATGTCTGTTGTCATTAGTTTGGTTTTCTTTATATTTAATCTTAGTCCCATTTTTATTTCACTGTGCCCCTTGATTTTCATTACTAGAGCTTGCAGATCATTTGCATTTTCAGCTATCAAACTAACATCATCAGCATAGTGCAGGTATTATTGATATTTCATCCTCCAATTTTAAACCCACACACATCATCTCCCAATCCAGTCTCCTTCAATATATACTGTATTCAACATATAGATTGAATAAATAAGGAGAGAGTACAGTATACAGCTTTGTCTTAGTCCTTTGCTAACTGGAGTCTGTCCATTTTCTCCATGTTCCATCTGGACTGTGGCTTCCTGTCCTGTGTTTAGGTTTCTCATGATCTTTTGAACAAACTGAATTTAATTTCTAAGTAAATGCGCTAGGTCTAGATGAAAGCATATCCTGAACAGTTCTATTTTTTAAAGAGCTATGTGCATTTTGTTGTATCTATTCTTTAATGAAGCAGAGTGAAAAAAGGTAGAGAAAAGCATTGAGGCAATAGAGATCTAGTGCACCTGCTGTGAGGTTTTCCTAATTTTGAAGAAAGAAAATTAAGTGCTCATTCCTTGTTCTGTTGTGGAGAACATGTGGAAGATAATCAAACATTTGACTGTTTGTAAAAATCAGAGGCTCATCTGCTTTCATGTCAGTTCTGTTCATGGTATGAAATAACTTAAAGCATCCATCCATGAGTTGTTGCCCCTTCTGTGGACTGGACTACAGTTCCATTGGTGATGCTGACTTGGGATAATGGGAGTAGTAATCCAGCAGATCTGGAATATACCAACTTGGGGTGGGGGGAGGCTCTAATGGAGAAAGTTTCTAGGTTTTCTTTCTCTAGAAACAGAATAATTATTTGGTCACTTGGTTCTCTCTCAGGAGACAAACACATAATTACTGCTTCATGTTTTGAAATAAACATACATGTTAAGGCTTAAATAACCATCCTAAAGAGGTAGGAGGAGAAAATCTATCATCAAATCCAAAAACATCTAGTTTGCTACAGGCAGGTGTGTGTGCATTTGTGGGGGTAATTTTCCTATCCATTTTTTTTCCTTCTACCATTGTGATTATTGGAAGGGATTTAATTCTGCCAACTACTGGGCTAGAATAGTTGAGGGCACCTATTAGAGGTATGTCTGAGAATGAGAGGGATTCAGGTTGCTTGATCAAAGACTTTTTAGTAGAATTCAGAAAGGGTAGGCTAGGGTACCACACTTAATCATACCCATGTCACATGCAGCTTTCCCAGTACTGTACCATTATTGGCACAAGTGCAGCCAAAACCCTTTTTCACTCCAGACATGCTTATGCTATTTTATGCCAGCTAGGATCTCTAACTGGTATAAACCAACATACTGATGCCTGCATCCCACCAGGTAGGAGGTACATGCATTTATTGACATAGATGTTTAAATGTTAAAAAGGTAGAATAAAATAACACATTGTTTTCACAGACAATTTCCTGGTACTCACTGATAGTTAATTTTACACCTTGTCCAGGAATAGGTATAGGAGTTGCCCATATACAAAAATGAGAAAATCCAGTGTAGCCCCATATGTCATCTATATCCCCCAAATGAAGCACCTTTCCCACATGCACAAAAAAAGGGGAGAGACTGGAGTCAGTAAGGAGAAGCACTGAATTGAAGCTCTCTGCACTGCAGCGTTTAGTGTAAGGGCCAATTTGTCTCCTCTGTATCCACAAATTAGAGGTGAATATGCTTCATCATGAAGCCCAAACCAGAAGCATCTACAGGGACAGTTAAGGGGGGCAAATAACGACAGCAGCACTGTACTATTGCAATGTAAGCTCTGCCCTTTCTTATGTGCATTGTGACACTGCCTGGTTGTATGAAAGGGGCAGATGTTGCATTGGGAAAGCACAATGCTGCGTGATCAAGCAGTGTGGGTGCCCTCTGGGACCTGTCCATCAAACCGTGTCATCTTATGGGACCCAGGAGTTGCCCCTTCCCAGTTGTAGCACCTGCCCTCTGGAATGATCCCCCCAGAGATTTGTGTGGCTCCCTCCCTGATGCAATCCTGAAAAGTACCAATAACCTCGCTTTGCTCCCAGGCCTTGGAATAGGATAGTTGTGGAGTTGCTTAGTTGTGTGCTTTTGACTGGCCATTTTAAGGTACTGTTTCTTTTCTTTTATTTGTAAGCCAGCCAGTCAGTTGGCCTCAAAATTGCAATCAATCAATCAATCAATCAATCAATCCTGTTTTTATCCTTTTGATGGAAGCCTCCAATTCTTTGGTTACCTCTCACCAAAGCAGTATCATTTACACATGAAGAGGGAAACTTCAAATTTTGCAGAACCAGAAAACCTTAAAGAGGAGGATCCCAAAACAGTCAGTGAGTGCAGAATGTATCCTTTGGCTAGGGAGGTAGAATTTTGAGCATTGTGAAATGGAAAATTAGATTGGAAACGAGAATGGGATGGAGGGTTATAGAGGAAGGCATGACTAACTGATCAGGACAGTGAGAGATACAGTTCCAACAATATCTGATCCGGAACTTGAACCTGGAGAATATACAGCAATGGGAAAATGATCAGCCTATATTCCCAACAGAAGTTCAACCCAATTCAAGCAACAAAGGTTCCCATGTATACAATGTATTACACAGCACGGCACATACGAATGCTTACAGTGGAGTGTGGTTTCTAAGGGGGCCTGAATGCTTATAAACACTGCAAATTGGTAGAGGAACAAAAAGGGCAAAGTTAGGAACCAAATGGTCTTTTTAAACACTTTTTCTTTTTGTTGTTGTTTATTTGTTTTTGTTTCCTTTCCTTTTTTTCTTTTAATACGCACAAACAATAGTAAGTGACAATATAGTGGAGACCTTCGTATTAAGCTTAAGATAGAAACCTTTATTATATAACAAATTATTTAATGTACTGTATTTTGCAATTGTCTCTTAATGCCACATTTAGCTTTAGATGTAAAATTTAAACAACCTTGGTGAAAGGCAAAAGGTCCCCTGTGCAAGCACCGAGTCACGTCTGACCCTTTGGGGGGACGCCGCTTTCGCGACATTTTCTTGGCAGATTATAGCGGGGTGCTTTGCCATGCCTTCCCTAGTCGTCACCTTCCCCAGCAAGCTGGGTGCTCATTCTACCGACCTCGGAAGGATGGAAGGCTGAGTTGACCTGAGCCGGCTACCCAAGAGAGAATCCAGCTTCTGCTGGGATCAAACTCGGGTCGTGGGGAGAGTTTCGGTTGCAATACTGCCGCCTACCACTCTGCACCCCATGAGGCTGTTAAATAACCTTAGGCTTATCAATATTAACATTTCAGAAATCATAGTTAATACTAATATAAACTTCTTTTTCTTTTAATCTTTAAAGGTTTAAATTATTAGAGTGTTAATAATCTCTAGTCAACACTGTATGAATACCACTGTACCCAAATTAAAACAACAACAGTGAATAGGAGCATTCCATACAGCAACATTTTGCAGTAGGAACTACAGATAGGGAGACTAGTAAATACAGAAAATAGATTTGAACGTGTGGTTGCCTGTCAACTCCAGTCAATTCTGAATGAATTATTCCACTTACGTTTACACCTTAACCACAGCGAACAGATCTGTGAGATACAGTGCCATACAAAATGTGACATCCTTCTTAGCCACAGAACCTTTTCCCACCAGCTACATTCAAATGCCTGCATTTCTTGTCTCTTTCTTCAGGATAATCATCCTCAACTTGCCTCAGAATTCTTACATCATGGCCAAAGGGAGTTGCAGTCCAACCTAGAGAACCCATTTCAAGAAATGGGATTCTTGTTCCCATCAATGTCCTAGTTATATCATGAATAATATGAAAAAAAGGAAGAATCTTGGAAGAATGGGAAACCCTGGACAATGGGTTTTAGGAATTATCCATTCTCTTACATCAGGTCACAAGAAGCCAGAATGCAAGAACAACTCTTGCATCTCCAATCTAATATATGCAAGTAGTTTTATATTAAAAGGACTTCTGAAATTCTTTGGAATATGTTTCCATGCAAAGATTAGAATTTGGACCACTGAACTTATTCTGTTTTTCTGCCATTATACTAGAATATAACTTTTGCTTCTTTTGACCCTAATAGGCTTAATGCACTCACAAACGTAAATTCCAGATTTTAAACAATCACTCTATCAGAAAGACAACTGTACCTTGGTTTCTAGCTCCAACAGCCATAGGGGTTGGTTTTAGAAAATTATGTTGAGAGAAAGTATGAAGAGTAGAATACCTCCATTTCTAATGAGAAAAAGGTACAGTGTAGCTATGATGAGAGATATATAGTTCTTCTAATGTGACTAATGCAACTGGGAATATAGAAGATGTTAAAGTGACTAGGTGAAGGAATTGAAATATAGAAAAATGTGTGGTTGTAGAATAAAATAATGTTGCGTAGAGTTCAAGGTAAATTAACTTATTATCCAGTTAGAAGTCCAGATATACTCAGACCAGACTTACAACATAAGGCAGTGTTTCTCAATCTTGGCAACTTTAAGATGTATGGACTTCAACTCCCAGAATTCTATAGCTAGCCATGCTGTCTGGGGAATTCTGGGAGTTGAAGTCCACACAACTTAAAATCGCCAAGGTTGAGAAACAGACATAAGGACTGATGATTATTCTCTCCCCTCTTTCCAGATTATAGAATCACAGAAGTGGAGAGCTGCAAGAAGTACAAGGGTCATTTAATCCAATGTGCAGAAAAACCAATTACACCATTCTTAATAGATGGCTGCCTAGGCTCTTCTTAAAACCTCCAGAAATGAAGAAGTCACAATCTCTTTAGGCAGACTGTTCCATTGTTGTACAGATCTTACTGTCAGGAAGTTTTTCCTTACATTTTACTGAAATTTAGATAGCTGCAACTTATACCCTTTATTTCTGGTCTCAGTTTCTCTGGCCATGGAAAATAGTCCTTGACTATCTTCTGTATAGCTTCCCTTTATGTACCTGGATGCAGCTATCATATTTCTCCATAGTCGTCTTTTCTCCAGACCAAACATCCCAAGATCCTTCAGTTTGGGTTCACAAGGCATGTCAAGTCTCTGTATCATCTTTGTTGCCTTCCTCTGAACCCTCTCTAACTTGGCACAGTAAAATCCATTTTATACTCTACCCAGGACAGATTTATGCTTCTTTATAGCTTGGGAAATCATGGACATAATTTCTAAACCCTTTAAAACTATAATTTTACTAAAATGGTTTTAGATGGCTTTGTTCTAACAAAGGATTACAATTATTGCACAGAATTATAATGCAATAATGAAAAAATAGCTGAAAGGATACATTGTTAACACATTCTACTACACTCATTTAAATTTGTTTCCCATATTACTGCTAATTATTACACTTATACTACAGAAAGATAATTTTCCATATTTCTTTCCTAATGCATGTATGGACTGCTCATTCTATCAAACTCTGACATTATGCATAAAATATGAAGATTAGAGTTGTAAGAATACAACCCTGATATTAATACAAATTAATGGAAAATGCATAACTGCAGCAAACTAGTAGTAACGAACTAATAATTATTAAAGGACTAGAGGTCTATGAGTGAAAAACAGATTATATCTATAGGGTATAAATTAAGCAAAGTTAAGCACTTTAAATGCCCTTTTATTTCACTAGGCAAATTCAGCATATAGCTGAAGTTTCTGGTTGAAAATAAAAGGAAGTTAAGCTTACTTAATTTTGATTGCATCTGGCTATTAGTGTTTGTATTTGATGTGGTTCTATAATAATTTCTCATGGAAAAGGAACAGTTGTAATTAACTGTTATATGCAGTAGGATACCTGAATAATAAGGAAATTACTTCTAGGTTAATATTAACTTATTTATCATATAAATATTAATTGTCTATTAAAATTGCTTAATTCTCATTTTGGACATAAAGAAAATGTTCAGCAGGACTGGAAATGTAATTTACTTTCTTAGGACAATTTTTAATATGGGGATAAGCTAAATGCAAATAAAAGACTAGAAACTATAGCCAGGGTAATATGGAAGAATTTCAGAAAAATTTGCTTTCCATGTTGTTGTTTATTCGTTTAGTCGCTTCCGACTCTTCGTGACTTCATGGACCAGCCCACGCCAGAGCTTCCTGTCGGTCGTCAACACCCCCAGCTCCCCCAGGGACGAGTCCGTCACCTCTAGAATATCATCCATCCATCTTGCCCTTGGTTGGCCCCAATTCCTTTTGCCTTCCACTCTCCCTAGCATCAGCATCTTCTCCAGGGTGTCCTGTCTTCTCATTATGTGGCCAAAATATTTCAGTTTGGCCTTTAATATCATTCCCTCAAGTGAGCAGTCTGGCTTTATTTCCTGGAGGATGGACTGGTTTGATCTTCTGGCAGTCCAAGGCACTCTCAGAATTTTCCTCCAACACCACAGTTCAAAAGCATCGATCTTCCTTCTCTCAGCCTTCCTTATGGTCCAGCTCTCGCAGCCATATGTTACTACAGGGAACACCATTGCTTTAACTATGCGGGCCTTTGTTGTCAGTGTGATGTCTCTGCTCTTAACTATTTTATCGAGATTTGTCATTGCTCTTCTCCCAAGGATTAAGCGTCTTCTGATTTCCTGACTGCAGTCAGCATCTGCGGTAATCTTCACACCTAGAAATACAAAGTCTTTCACTGCTTCTACATTTTCTCCCTCTATTTGCCAGTTATCAATCAAGCTGGTTGCCATAATCTTGGTTTTTTTGAGGTTTAGCTGCAAGCCAGCTTTTGCACTTTCTTCTTTCACCTTCATCATAAGGCTCCTCAGTTCCTCTTCACTTTCAGCCATCAGAGTGGTATCATCTGCATATCTGAGATTGTTAATGTTTCTTCCAGAGATTTTAACTCCAGCCTTGGATTCCTCAAGCCCAGCTTGTCGCATGATGTGTTCTGCATACAAGTTGAATAGGTAGGTTGAGAGTATACAGCCCTGCCGTACTCCTTTCCCAATCTTAAACCAGTCCGTTGTTCCGTTGTTGCTTTCCATAGAAACAACAGAAAAAAAAATTATTTGACTTGCAGTCTCCAAACTTGCTCCCATCAGATAGGATGGATATTTTGCCAGAGCAGCAAGGTAATTGTCTCAGCACCTATCCAACCATATCTGGATGTGGAAGATGTAGCAACAGGGCTGAGCTCAGCAGTTTAAAAGAATCTCCCATAGAAAACTATAAAGGGCAGACTCTGGGCAGACACAAGGGGAGGTTGATCTGTCCCTACATTAGAGGAGCTTTGCTGTAAAGATGGCCGAAGTTGTATAAAAACCTAGCAGGTACACAGAACATAAACACCAGAGACAGTAAAACTTAAAGAGCAACTCAAATAGCTCAAATATCAAATGCTAACATATTACTTAGTTAACAAACTAGTTAGAGTTTCTTGGTCCTTTCCTGCCCATTTATTACAGAAGATAAGAAGTGTGGGATTAATTTAATACTTGGATAGGAGACCATCAGGGAATTTCATGTACTGTAAACTAGATTGGGAAATAATTTAAAAAATCTTCCCTCCCAGAAGGGAAAGGCAAACTGCTTCTATAATGTTGCTAGGAAAATTGCACAGATGTCTCCCTGTGCTTACCAGCAGCTGAACTAAACTCAAGGGTGTCATTATCTTTACCTTCAGTAAGATAATCAGATAAAGGATTAGGGGATAAAATTAAAAGGATCAGATCAGAAATGTCAGAGGAAATAAGCAGTAAGTTCAACAATAAGTTAATTTTTTTCCAAATTTGTTTGTGCCGTTTGGATTTGTATGCATTTAGATTTGACATATATAAATCAGTAATGATGGGGGGGGTTTCTTTCACAGGAGATGATAACATGTGTTCATTATAGCCTACTGTTTTACCCAAGGAAATACACAAATTGTGTTCAGAATGAGTTTTTTTAGTCCCTATAGTAAAAAACACAAATTCAGTCATATTAGCAACTTATTTCACCATAATAGGTCTAGGTATTATTATAATAATGCATTTCTAGTAAGTTTTACATCTTGTTTTAGTTGAATACTGCAGCCCTATCATTATGTTATTTTTTTCTGTCATTTCATTCCATGTATCAAAAAAAGCATATTAGTTCCATTAAAACTGTCTTACAGAGAGAGCCTGCTATTTCAGGGTTTGGCTTAAATTGCTAACAATTTTGTGCCAGCATTCTTTGCCTGTTTCTAAGGAGGCTTTGGGAATGTGGACAGAGGCTTCAGTGCAAAGAAATGGGGATAACATATAGTGCTATGAATAATAGAAAGAAAAAGAAAATGAAATGTTCATTAAATGCTGGGACATTATGGGTGGCTTCTTCTCTGTTGGACTACCCTCCCCCCCAAAATTAGGGTAGATTAGTAATCAAGCAATGAGCCAAAAGCTCTTTATGTAATCAGCCACATTGTGGTGAAAATACTCCCATGAACTGGTTCCATTTTAGTAACCTGAAGATTAGAATGTGTGGCTAGGAATATTGGAAGCTATTTTATGCTAATGCAGGCTAATTGCCTGTCTAGATCAATAGCACATACTAAGGCTGTGCAGAGCCTTGGAAAAACATGAATGCAATGTGCAGGAATGGGTATGAAGCACCTCTTTTTGAATAATTAAAGTACTTATTTCACTGGAAATTGTAAGCCTGCAGATGTATCTTGGGCTGAATTGTCTGCTTTTCTTCTCTCTCTGAAGAGAAATCCCCCTGGGAGTGCATGATATTAGAGCAGTGTTTCTCAATCTTGGGAACTTGAAGATGTGTGGACTTCAACTCCCAGAATTCCCCAGCCAACCTTGCTGGCTGGGGAATACTGGGAGCTGAAGTCCACACATCTTCAAGCTGCCAAGGTTGAGAAACACTGCTTTAGAGGATAGTGCCAAAAATAGAATATTCAGCTCAAGGATAATCATTCTGCAGGCATGCAGTACGTGGTCCCAGAAGCTGTCTGCTGAAATGATACCTCAGAATCCCAGAGGTTAACTGAGCCTTTAACTCCTGCTGACGTCATCCAAAGTCCTTTTGTTCCTGTCAGGGTAGCCCTGACAGCCATTAGGGAGAATAAAAGAGCTTCCTCAGGCAGCAAATGTCGGAGAAGTGTCTTTAGCACCGCCACCTCTGTCAGCTTTGGAGAAGAATGGCCTTGCATGGTCAGTGATGAAGTAAAGCTGCTCTTTACCAACGTACCCTTTGATGATTAAAACTGGTATGTCATCCCTTCCCTTCATTATATGGCATCCACTGTCACATCTAGTTTGGCTCTTAGAAGTTTGCACAATGGCCCGGCAATGAAGGAGAAATATTGGTGAATCTCATTACTAGTACTGTCACGAATAATATAGGCTATATACTCCTGACAAATCATGCAGCAGTGTTCAATACAGCAGTCACATTAGAGCAAGATGTCTAGTTTCCCTGGTACTGTACCAAAGTGGAGGAAACCAAACAGCCTTTACACAAGAGGATGGCCCAACACAGGAGGAGCAACACCACAGGACCAGAATTAGCAGTCTACCTTCATCTAAAAGAAAAAGGACACTCATTTGAGGACAACGATATTCACATTTCGGATAGAGAAGATCGGTGGTTTGAGAGAGGGGCTAAGGAATCCATTCATGCCAAAGTGGAAAATCCTTCCCTCAATAGAGGTGGATACAACTTGTCCCCCATTTTTCATGCTGCTCTTTCATCAGTCCCCAGGAAGATTAAGACCACCAGGAAGGCCACTCTTAATGATCCACTTGGGGATGAACAAAGGATCTAGGAGTAAGACGTCCCAAAGGCAATCCACACCTCCATGGCATAATTAACAGCCATTCTGGTGTAGGGACAATGCAGCCACCCTGGAAGACATATATGGGGTCCCCTCACCAACCTTTGCCCAGACTGAAGAAGCTGCTTGGACAAGCAGCGAAACGTTTCTACCAAAAAGAAAGAAATCCAGTTGCCATGACTCAACCTACAGACAATTCCACCTGGATGACTGAGAATCTTCATCAACATATTACCGAAGTGGAGTGCTTCCAGCGTCCAGCAGATTGTAGTCTTGAAGAAAAATACATGTAGCTTCCAACAAATCAGTAAGAACTATGCGGTTATTGCTGTGAAAATGATTCTGCCAGTCATAAGGCAGTTATATTCCATAAGCTATCCTGTAATGTTTTAAAGTCTCTGTATAAAAACTCTTAACCAGTTATGAAAATGAAGAAATACTTTGCTGTTCACTGTGTGTCGTCAGCTTCTAAATGCTTTCACATTTCTTTGTTCTAAATTCTTTAGCAGGAATGGATGAATCAGTAGCATGGATTGGTGCTTAAGCTTGGAGAATAAGGGACATCATGATACCGTTCAATTACGTCTTAGAAGCAGGTCATTGGATAGTTAAATAGAAACATTAGATTTGCCTTAGCCTGAGATCAGATAATTGACCTTCTATTCCACTACAATCAACAGTGATGGGCAGCACCTTTCTAGGATGCTAGACAAGAGTTTTTCCTCCTTCTGAAAAATGTCAGGGACTTGGACTTTGTGCTTACATAACATGTACCCCACCATGGTTGTTTGCAGGGGTGGGCAGGAGGAGGCAGATGACAAAACAAGTACCATGACATTACGATGCAAGTTCTGTCCTTCTTGCATCTGCATGGTGACATTGCACAAGCGTATGCAAGGGATGGTACTTGCATCACAACATTCTGATGCTTGTTTTGTCATTCTGAGGTGCGTGAAAGAAACAAGATCAGGGTACAAATCTGAGAAACAAATCAACACTTCTTTAAAGGTTAACTAGATTAGGGCTATCAGATCTGGGTGGTGGAAATCTAGGAAACCACTACATGGCAGGAAAGAATTAGGGACTTCTGTTTCTTTGCCATCTAGGCTTTGTCCAGGTTTTTACCACCCAGATCTGGTAGCCCTAAATGAGATAGTAGAAAGCCAGTTTGGTGTAGTGGTTAAGGCATCAGGTTAGAAACTGGGAGACTGTGAGTTGTAGTCCTGCCTTAGGCACAAAGCCAGCTGGGTGACCTTGGGTCCATCAGTCTCTCTCAGCCCTAGGAAGGAGGCAATGGCAAACCACTTCCAAAAACCTTGCCAAGAAAACTGCAGGGACTAGTTCAGGCGGTTGCCAGGAGTCAAAAACTGACTCAAAGGCACAGAACAAAACAAAACAAAACACACCCTGAGATAGTAGTTGGAACTAGGTGTTAAAATGTGGGCTTTTTAAAAAAGAGGAAGTATTTAATTGGTAAGCTTATAGATGCAGATTTTATTTCTTGTTTATAGAAATCATATTCTGCTGTAGAGAGAAAGTATCTCAAGAAAGAGAATTCCTCCTGTATTACCTTATTCAGTACAAATTACTATGAAATAATGTCTGTTTAGCTACAGCCTTTTCCACATTGATATGTTGATATACTTGGATATCACCAAGACATCACCCCAGCCAGAAATAATAAAAACTATAAGGTTGCATTTAAAATATCTAGCTTTAAAGGCATGCAACATATTGAAAATAGCTGTTTGGAGTACTGGTTCTGAAGCCTTACCTGTTTTGTTTTGTTTTTTAATCTTAAATCAGTAAAATCTGTCTTTAAAGGCAAAGCTGGCACAGGAATCTTCTAATAATACTAATTTAACTGGCTGGGCAAAAATTAGCATGAATTTGGCACCATGACAACTTTATATCACTCTTCTGTGTGGTGCAGTCACAGCTTTCGTGAGCTGCAGTTAATGTAAATGCTTAGCTACGTATTACTGACAGTGTTAATGAAATGTATGTAAGTTCTGCACTGGGCTTATGGTGTAACTCAGTGTGAGAGCTTGAGTTGGGCTAATTGAGTAGCTTGTTAATGTTAGAATAAACAAGTAATTTAGTTGATGTTGGATTCCACTCAGGAAGCAGAAATGAGGCAGATCATAGATCAGGAAAATATGGGATCTCATGTTAAGCATTAATTTTTGGTATGTTTTTCTGGGGAGATGCCTTTGGAAGTAATCCAAGCAATGGAACACTTACCTTGATAAAAAGTGGAATGGTGTCTGCATAGTAAGACCAATTATAATTTTCACAAGCATTTTTTCAAATTCTCTTCACTAAAATTTCATTTTCTCTTGGCAACCAGAATTTGCTCAGGTAAACTAGATCCATGTTGAAGGAGTAGATCAGGGGAATCACTGTCCTTGCAGCAGTGACTCATGCCCTTATCACAGTGCAGTGACTAATGCAGTGTGCTTTACTTGGGGCTACTTTTGAAGACCACCTGGAAACTAAGGTTGGTCCAGTAATGCACCCACTCAGTTTCTGGTCAGTTACAGCTGCTACAGTCATATCAGACCACTTTGGTAGGTGTTGCACCAGTTACTAGTAGGTTTCTGATTGCAATTAAAAGTGCTGCTTAACCTATAACGGTTAAGCATGGTTTGACTCCTTGACGGTTAAGCATGGTTTGACTCCTTGACGGTTAAGCATGGGTTGACTCCTTGACGGTTAAGCATGGGTTGACTCCTGGATACTTTAGGGCAGTGTTTCTTAACCTTGGCAGCTTGAAGATGCGTGGACTTCAACTCCCAGAATTCCCCAGCCAGCAAGTCTGGCTGGGGAATTCTGGGAGTTGAAGTCCACGCATCTTCAAGCTGCCAAGGTTGAGAAATACTGCTTTAGGGACTGTCTTCTTCAGGTAGAATCTACCTATCTGGTATGATGTATATGGGAAGGCAAGCTTTGGGCTCCTTGCCTAAGAGGGGCAGTGCCTGATGGCAAACACTCTCAATTGTTCCTCCTTTAGCTGTGGAAGAGTCCCCACCACCACCAAGGCTAGACAATGTTTTAAGAGGATGGTAAAAACCCTTATGTTCTGTCAAGTATTTGAGGGTGATGGGACCATTAGAATTTGGGCTGTGGATTATTTGCATTGTTTTCTAGAGATTCTATGCTGTTTAATTTCACCGTGGCTTTTACTGGTGGTATTTATTCTGTTGTTGGTCATTTTTGTGAACTATCCAGTCTAGGAATGGAATAGAAATTTGTAAAATAAGTAAGCTAACTAACTAAAATTAGGGCTGTGCAAAACTTTTGAGAGATGCTTTACAAAGCTTGTGAGAGCAAACAAAAACCTCTCTTCAAAATAATTCAAGCAACCTCGTCTTTTGTAAGGCTCATATGACTGTCCCTGACTGTCTGCAAGCATATGTGAGCCTAGTAACCTCACTTCCTTGGCAGTCACAGCAAAAATGTTGCCTGTCCACATATACAAATGTGCAAATAACTGGAAGCAGCTTCTGAAGCAGCTGTATGAACTTTCCAAAGATGTGGCTCCTTTAACCATCTGAACAGAGGTGCTTTATTTGTACTAAAGTACTTTGTGGAGCACCTGTTTTGAACACTTTGCACAGCCCTAACTAAAATGATAAAATATAAACACAAGGGTAGTCCATGGAAAGGCTACAAAATTAAATGAAGCTCCTGAAGCCCAAAGAAGTCCCAGCTGTGTTGGTCTGGAGTTGATATACACAGTCTGTCACACACATTCTTTCTTTAATACATTCCACTCAATTCAGCTGGACTTATTCCAAATATGATTTCAGCCTATGGTTATGGAACGTGTCTTTAAACCTTGATTTACTTCAAGGAGCATTTAGAGTCAAAATGAGCGAATATAGTGGTGCTTCACGTCTTACAGAGAAAATGAAGCTCTTTGAACACTGAAAGCCAGTCTTCTATATGGATAAGGGGCCTGTTAGGCTACATTTGTGCTGTTGTTGTATCTGACATTGAAATTGCTTGAATGGAACAATAACAAGACTGTTCTGACAGTGAGAATATGATTATGAAATCTCAATCCCCAATCATCTCCATAGTCTCCTCCTGCCAGGAGAATAGTTAACCTGATTTGTTATAAGAGCAAAATGTGATTTTGACTGAGTTGTTCTAAGAACAACAGGAAGAGTCCCTGCTTCAGAACTCTCAATAAATAAGCCAGTGATAAATTTATCTAGGCTGATAGCTGTGCTCCATAGCAGGAGAAGCCAGAATTTTGAAGTCTGTACAAATGGGGAAAAATATACAGTACAGACCTAAGGGTCATTCTTCTGGCTTAACACACAAATGATTTATATAACTGTGTGTGAACCCAGGCCTAGTACTGAAAGTTGTCATATAATAAATTACTTTTTTCCAAATTAGTTTAATCATTAATATAGTCTCACATTAGGACAAAAAAAAGTCTTACACGTTGCTTTCATTTAGCAGGTTTCAACTACTGAGACAGAAATTGGACCTATGAGACTGACACAAGATCCTATTCAGGTAGGACTTGTCTTACTTGACTAATAAAGAATCTATCTATCTTACTTTACCAGTAAGTATTAGTGGTACAGTTCCCCAAAATTTCTATAATCTTTTTGTGCAAGGGAAGTGCACATGTTAGTACAAATCTTGAGTACCTAAAAAAAAAGAAAGAGGGGTAAGACCCTAATTTTAAATGTGTTTTTTTCCTGATAGCTGAGTTAATAGAATTGTAGCAGTTGATATTTATGTTTACAAAGATTCAAGCAATAGTGTAATGTCAAATGAAATTTCTGAACTTAATTATTTTTCTAAGACTATATCCAAGAATGCACTCTGCATTTGCCAAAGGCATGAGTCCAAAATAAAATATGTAAGTATATCTATACTTTTTAGGCATCAGACAGGATAATTCTCTGATAATTAATCCATTAATTGCGTATGGTATGGAAAGGTATTTAAAATACTTATATATTGAATCTCCATGTATAAAAAATGTATTGTAGATTAAAAAGGATTAAAAGCCAAATGGTACAAATATCTTTCAGAATGCAGGTGGTGAATATTGAAATTGAATGACACATACTGCTCTGTAAGTTTCTTTCTTTGAAAAGCTACTGTGTTGTGTTCTAGGGTAGAAATTTTCAATTGCCAAAAATCAAATACGCACTTGAAAAGCAAACATGAAATACAGGAGTATGTCTAAGTTAAATCATTGGTCTGTGTAGCTCAGCATTACCTAGACAGGAGTAGTTTAGATCACATGTAGCCTATAGCACTCTATTTGCAACCCCTGAATAGGTAAGCCATCATTTTGAATGTTTGTTTGTTTGTTTAGGGTGGTTGGATGGTTTAATAGACAAAACTGTTTAACCCCTGCATAGGCTTAAGGCATCCACAGCACTTCTTAAAAACCTTGATTTTCACCTCAGATTGAATATAGTCTCTCAATTTCATGGGAATTTTAATAGGTAAAATGAGTGCATTAAACCTCTGCCAGGTCTCATGTACCAATTTTGACCCATAAACAAACACACAGGGAAAAAAAAGGATCCAAAATTTATCTCTGCCCTATCTGGTGATGGCACAAAATCCTTGCCTAAGAGGGGCAGTGCCTGGTGACAAACCCTCTCAATTGTTCCTCCTTTAGCTGTGGAAGAGTCCCCCTCACCCCCAAGGCTAGACAATGTTTTAAGAGGGTGGTAAAAACCCTTATGTTCTGTCAAGTATTTGAGGGTGATGGGACACATTGCAAACTTGACAAAAACTCTCCTTTCTTAAAGATCTCTCATTAAAAGCTTGAGTTACTAATAGCATCACCTGATAACTTGGTGCATCAGAAAGCAATGCTCAGTCTTTTTACTGGTTTGAGAAAGAGAGAGATCAAAGGAAGAGATAGATCTCTGCAACTTGAGGGCACAAAAAAGAAAGTGTGACCAAGACCTCCCCGCACAGCCAAACAGTTGTCCATCTAGCTTAGACTCCATAGCTACCTAATATCAGCTCCAGGAATATTTCCTAGTCCTACTTGGGTATGGCAGTAATTGAACCTGGGACTGTCTAAATGCAAAACAAATGTTTTATCACTGACCTGACAGAACATCAGTTAATATTGAGGAAAATAGCCCATGAACCATTGCCTTATGGGCAAACCAACACAATAACAACAACAACAACAACAACAATTGATTGGAAAGTATAATAGAATAGGTCTTACCCATTTTCACAGTACAAGTAGTCCTCACTTAATGACCATTCATTTAGTGATGGTTCAGACTTACAATGGTGCTGAAAAAACTGACTTAAAACTGGTGCTCACACTTACAACTATTGCAGCATCTCCACAGTCACATGATTGTGCTTTGGGTGCTTGGCAACTGGTTCACATTTATGAGTACTGCAGCATCCTGTAGTCATGTGATTGCCATTTTTGACCTTCCCAGCCAGCTTCTGGCAAGCAAAATCAATGGGGAACCATGTGATTTGCTTAACAACTGTGTGGTTCACTTAACAGCCACAGTGATTTGCTTAATGACTGCCACAAAAAAGGTCAAAAACTCAGGTTGGATTTGCTTAATGACTGCTTTGCTTAGCAACTGAAATTCCAGTCTCAATTGTGGTCATTAAGTGAGAACTATCTGTATCTTGTGAGCCTTTTGGGAAGTACACCTCAGGTTTTAGAACTAAGACATTGTCCAGTATAAGGCTAGCAGCTTTATAATTTTTGATTAGATATACTAATATTTATATATGTCTATCTGTCTGTATGTATGAGATACAGTAAAGTCTGCTAAGTAGAACTATTTGGGGAGATTTTGCTCTTGTATTGTCTTGGTTTAGAACTATAAAGAGCATCAATTTTCTACAGACAAATGCACTTAGTAATTGAACTATATAGTCATATGCTGACATATGTGATGCTGCAGTGGTTTTATCATACCACTTATTTTTGGGGAAAATAACCCTTCAGATAGTTTCTGATAATAAAAAATCATGGTCGCCTTGCTCTTGGACTAAATGTGGAAGTGACATCATAGCCATGATGTCACTTCCACTTAGTGACATCATGGCTATGCACAGTGACACAGACATTACCTGGCTTAGAACAATTGTTTATTTGCTTTGCTTATCCAGGATGATTAAGGAAATCTACATGACAATTTATTTGTGTGAAATAAATAGGGTTCAAAACTTACAGGAGAGGTGGCTGGGTAGTCTCATCAATTCTTGGCAGATCTTATAAAAGTTGAGTCTGTCTTTCATTTGATTACATTTACTATAATGCAAGCTTTCTTTTTTATTCATCTGTGACTGCAACATATAAAAGAATTGCTATGATTAATGTATGTACATTGCAGAGCTCATTATTTTGAGACCTGTGTTGTTATGAAATTTGAAAACTGCTAATAAATATTGTAAACTTGACAAAAACTCTCCTTTCTTAAAGATCTCTCATTAAAAGCTTGAATTACTAATAGCATCACCTGATAACTTGGTGCATCAGAAAGCAATGCTCAGTCACTGGTTTGAGAAAGAGAGAGATCAAAGGAAGAGATAGATGTAGGGAGCTTCTTTAGTTTGAACCAAACAGAATCCTTTAAGATACTTGGGAGATGTCTCCTGGAAGTAGAAGATCCACAGACACATAAAATGGCATTCCAGACATAGCATTGTTTTCTTCACTGAACTGAAACAGGGAGGTGGTGGCATCATTATCTTCTGGACCAATAATGACATTAATAGACGTGAAATGGACATAGTAATTTATTTCCCATAGTGTATTGCCAGTAGAATTATTGTACCTCCCAACTCTGGGAATGTTAAGAATATAAACTTTATAAACGCATTCACAAGCACACACACACACAAACCTTTGACATTGTAAAGTTTATGTTCTTAAAAGTAAAAATAACATTCAAATATGTGCACACATTTAAAACATTGTTTTTGCTTCTTGCTTTTGGAAAATGAATGTGTTTGGGGGGGTTCTGAGGTTATTTTTGTTGTTTATTCATTCAGTCGCTTCCAACTCTTCGTGACTTCATGGACCAGCCCACGCCAGAGCTTCCTGTCAGTCGTCAACACCCCCAGCTCCCCCAGGGACGAATCCATCACCTCTAGAATATCATCCATCCATCTTGCCCTTGGTCGGCCCCTCTTCCTTTTGCCTTCCACTCTCCCTAGCATCAACATCTTCTCCAGGCTGTCCTGACTTCTCATTATGTGGCCAAAGTATTTCAGTTTTGCCTTTAATATCATTCCCTCAAGTGAGCAGTCTGGCTTTATTTCCTGGAGGATGGACTGGTTTGATCTTCTGGCAGTCCAAGGCACTCTCAGAATTTTCCTCCAATGCTACAGTTCAAAAGCATCGATCTTCCTTCTCTCAGCCTTCCTTATGGTCCAGCTCTCGCAGCCATATGTTACTACAGGGAACACCATTGCTTTAACTATGCGGACCTTTTTGTCAGTGTGATGTCTCTGCTCTTAACTATTTTATCGAGATTTGTCATTGCTCTTCTCCCGAGGATTAAGCGTCTTCTGATTTCCTGACTGAAGTCAGCATCTGCAGTAATCTTCGCACCCAGAAATACAAAGTCTTTCACTGCTTCTACATTTTCTCCCTCTATTTGCCAGTTATCAATCAAGCTGGTTGCCATAATCTCAGTTTTTCTGAGGTTTAGCTGCAAGCCAGCTTTTGCACTTTCTTCTTTCACCTTCATCATAAGGCTCCTCAGTTCCTCTTCGCTTTCAGCCATCAAAGTGGTATCATCTGCATATCTGAGATTGTTAATGTTTCTTCCAGAGATTTTAACTCCAGCCTTGGATTCCTCAAGCCCAGCTTGTCGCATGATGTGTTCTGCATACAGGTTGAATAGGTAGGGTGAGAGTATACAGCCCTGCCATACTCCTTTCCCAATCTTAAACCAGTCCGTTGTTCCGTGGTCTGTTCTTACCGTTGCTACTTGGTCGTTATACAGATTCTTCAGGAGGCAGACAAGATGACTTGGTATCCCCATACCACTAAGAACTTGCCACAATTTGTTATGGTCCACACAGTCAAAGGCTTTAGAATAGTCAATAAAACAGAAATAGATGTTTTTCTGAAACTCCCTGGCTTTTTCCATTATCCAGCGGATATTGGCAATTTGGTCCCTAGTTCCTCTGCCTTTTCTAAACCCAGCTTGTAATCTGGGAATTCTCGCTCCATGAATTGCTGAAGTCTACCTTGCAGGATCTTGAGCATTACCTTACTGGCATGTGAAATGAGTGCCACTGTTCGATAGTTTGAACATTCTTTAGTGTTTCCCTTTTTTGGTATGGGGACATAAGTTGATTTTTTCCAATCGGATGGCCATTCTTGTGTTTTCCAAATTTGCTGGCATATAGCATGCATTACCTTGACAGCATCATCTTGCAAGATTTTGAACAGTTCAGCTGGGATGCCGTCCTCTCCTGCTGCCTTGTTATTAGCAATGCTTCTTAAGGCCCACTCAACCTCACTCTTCAGGATGTCTGGCTCTAGCTCACTGACCACACCGTCAAAGCTATCCCCAATATTGTTATCCTTCTTATACAGGTCTTCTGTATATTCTTGCCACCTTTTCTTGATCTCTTCTTCTTCTGTTAGGTCCTTGCCATCTTTGTTTTTGATCATACCCATTTTTGCCTGGAATTTACCTCCAATGTTTCTAATTTTCTGGAAGAGGTCTCTTGTCCTTCCTATTCTATTGTCTTCTTCCACTTCCGTGCATTGCTTGTTTAAAAATAATTCCTTATCTCTTCTGGCTAACCTCTGGAATTTTGCATTTAATTGGGCATATCTCCCCTTATCACTGTTGCCTTTTGTTTTCCTTCTTTCTTGGGCTACTTCTAGTGTCTCAGCAGACAGCCATCTTTGGGATGTATTTTGTTGCCGCCTCCTGAACAATGTTGCGAACTTCTGTCCATAGTTCTTCCGGGACCCTATCTACTAAATCTAGTCCCTTAAATCTGTTCTTCACCTCCACTGCATATTCCTTAGGAATATTAATGAGCTCATATCTAGCTGATCTGTGGGTCTTCCCTAATCTCTTTAGTCTGATCCTAAATTGTGCAATAAGAAGTTCGTGATCTGAACTACAGTCAGCTCCAGGTCTTGTTTTTACTGACTGTATAGATGTCCGCCACCTTTGGCTGCAAAGGATGTAGTCAATCTGATTTCGGTGTTGTCCATCTGGTGAAGTCCATGTATAAAGCCGTCTCTTAGGTTGTTGGAAGAGAGTGTTCGTTATGCAGAGTGAGTTGTCTTGGCAAAATTCGATCAGCCTATGTCCTGCTTCATTTTGTTCTCCCAAGCCATGCTTACCTGTAATTCGAGGTGTCATCTGACTGCCCACCTTAGCATTCCAGTCTCCTGTGATGAAAATAACATCTCTTTTAGGCGTGTTGTCCAGTAGGTGCTGCAGATCCTCATAGAACTGATCTACATCAGCTTCTTCAGCATTTGTGGTTGGGACGTATATTTGGATCACTGTGATGTTAGATGGCTTGCCCTGAATTCGAATTGAGATCATTCTGTCGTTTTTTGGATTGTATCCAAGCACTGCTTTAGCCACTTTACTATTAATTATGGAGGCTACTCCATTTCTTCTGTGGTCCTCTTGTCCGCAGTAGTAGATCTGGTGGTCATTTGATGTGAAGTGGCCCATTCCAGTCCATTTCAGTTCACTGACGCCCAAAATGTCTATCTTTAATCTTGACATCTCACCAATAACCACATCCAATTTGCCCTGGCTCATAGATCTTACATTCCAGGTTCCAATGGTGTGTTGATCCTTAGAACATCAGATTCGCCGTTCACCACCAGCACCGTCGGCCGCTAGCCGTCCTTTCGGCTTTGAGCTAGCTGCGTCATCACGTCTGGGGCTAGTTGAGCTCATCCTCTGTTCCTCCCCAGTAGCATTTTGACCATCTTCCGACCTGGGGGTCTCATCTTCCGATGGTATACCGACATATCTCTGGTTGTACTGATCCATTTAGTTTTCACGGCAAGAATACTGGGGTGGGTTGCCATTACCTTCCCCAGGGATCGCATTTAGTCTGACCTCTCTGTCATGACCTTCCCGTCTTGGGTGGCCCTTCACGGTTTAGCTCATGGCATCATTGAGGTGCTCACGCTCCAGCACCACGATAAGGTAACGATCCTTTGCTGAAGCTGAGGTTATTTAAAAATATTTTTTTAATACTAAACATTATTGGGTCAACTGTACAGTGAAAAAAATTAGTTTAAATTTATTTTTATTTTATTTTATGGTCATAGACCAGAGTTATTGTTTTAAACGTCCAGTAATCTTAAACTATCTTCTGTATTTATAGGTATTGTTAATCTTTGCAAAAGAAGACAAACAGAGTGATGGATTCTGGTGGGCTTGTGATAGAGCTGGGTATAGGTGTAACATTGCTCGGACACCGGAGTCAGCACTTGAATGCTTTCTTGATAAACATCATGAAATAATTGTCATAGATTATCGAAACTCCAGACACTTTGATGCAGAAGCCATCTGTAGGTAATTACTTGTTCTTGTATTTCATATGACCCTGGCAGAATAGAAAAATACTATTATGCAATGCCTATGTTCACTTCCTAACTACAGTGGCAAAACAATTTCTGGCCTATTGAGCAGGGCTGTCATATGATGAAATGTTCTTCCATGTGGAATCAGTATGTGAAATCTCTGGAATATGGAAAGTTAGATTTCAAGGAGAAGGATTCATCAATTCTCTGCATGAGGCAAATCAAGATGATAGCTGCAACTACACAATTGAAGTGCTGCCCCTTTTTTATATGTGTCACATGTGCAACACATATGACAAAGGGACAGGGCTTTGATCATGGAGTCATGGCAACCTCCCCCCTCCCCCACTCCTGTGGAGGCCCTAGGAAGATGTTTTCATGTGGAAGAACCCTGTGGAACCGTGGCATTGGCATCTCTGCCTGGGAAGCATTTGTTCTGTGTTCTAATGACAGGAGTAAAATGGAATAAAAGACATGGCTGGGAGGTGGCTCTCCATGAACCAAAAATAAGACCAGGAGTATTGCTGGGAATGTAAGGATTATGATGACTAAACTGAGTCGGTCTGGCCATCTTTAGTGAGGCTTGGGTCAGATACATCTATATTGCAGATAGTTACATAGCAGTGCAATCAATGGCCTGATTCTCCTAAGTCTGTCCATTAAGGCATTTATAAATTTCAATCCATGTATAAGCAGCAGAAGTACATTTTATTGATAATCACCAACCAGTCAGATGAAGCTTATGCAAATACAACAAAAATAACATAGAAAATTAAAAATGAGAGTAAAATCAAAACCAGAAATAATTGAATCACTTAAGGGGGAGAGAAAAATTACACTAACCTGTTGATATAATATGAAGGGGCTCATTTGGGATATGCAAGTTTTTGTCTCTGGTCCCTAGACCTCAAATCTTGTTATTTATAGCAGTAGCATTGTTAGCAATCTGAACAGTTTTTAATATTTGGTAGTTACTCTGCTATGCCATGTGGAACCCGAGGGTGTATTTTCATGACTGCTAAACAAAATTTGGCTATGGAACATGTAATATTGATCTGACAGTGGGACAGGAGGAATGAGATCTATATTTCATTTTCTATGCCAGGCAAGTCTTTTAGAAGGGGCATGTTTAAGATAGCTCATAAATCTCTATAACATTTGCAAAATAGTAAGACATGGTCTACATCCTCTGTTGCATGAGAACCACACTGGCAAAAAAAAAGTTCAGAATAAGGGATCTTACAATATCTAACAGCTGAAATATGCCAAGCCTGGCTAGAAAAAATGCTCTGGGATGTCTGAGTTTTGGGAAAAAAACTGGCAATAGTCAGTTGGACTGGCATGTATAAGCACAAATGTGAACTTTTCCAGATTCTAATTTATAAGCCAGGTTCTGAAGAAAAGACAAATGTGTAATTTTCCACTGCAGTTCTTACTGCAAAAGAGACAATAGATGTTTTGCTTTAAAACTAATTTGCGTCTTGCATTAAGTACATGTGTAAAAAACCTTGACCCTCAGACTTTTCAGGATACAGCAGAAGACTGATGAAAATGAGGCTTATATTGCTTTGCTTGGGAAAGGACACTTGGTCCCATATTCAGGATCCCATCACAAATACACTGTTTTGCTATTATAAGTTGAGTGGGATAAATGAATAATCAATCTGGATGGGCTCTGGTAGGATCTTGTTCTCTCCAGCTTTGTTGAAGTCAGAAACTGCAACATTAGGCAACCGATATTCCTTCTCTGACTGCTGACCACCATCCAGAGGGTCCATATAATGTTTCAGTTGAAGTTAAATTAAAGTTAAATTACATCTGAGATAATTTCCTTCTAAAGTTCTAACAGGGGAGAGTTTGAGCCAATAAAATGTATTTAGAGTTCAAAGTGTAAGTTCAAAAGGGACTCTGTTCTTATTAGACTGCCATAACTGCAGACATACCTTCAGTATATTGGTTCTACTTGGTCCAATCTTGCTCGCCAAGAATTCATTGTTTCATCTGGATTTTAGTAGCAAATTTATTGATCATCTTGGATTTTAGCAGCCTAGGTTTGGCCTTTCAGAAAATATAGAATAAGAACAATGAGACAGGTAAAATAACCATCTGATTTGTTTGCAATTAATGTGCAGAGGGAGAGATTGAGAAAGAGAGAGACAAAAAAATTATGCAACTTATGTTTGGCTGATAAATTTTTGTTAATAAAATTGTATAATCAAATATGGCCTGGACTTTCTTAATTCCAGGTCTATTCGTGCTACAAAACCTGCTGAACATACTGTGATACTAGCTGTTATCTCACAAATGTAAGTATTTTAGACAAGTGTATTTATTTAATAGTACTTTTTTCAATGGGTATGGTTATTCAGTGAATAAAGTACCTTAGCATCCAGCATCATGGCTACTGTGGAATAAGGTACCATAAAGATGTAGCATTTTGTGATTGATTCAAGCTCCAATTTTCACAACAGACAATTTTAGTAGAGCATTATAATAAAATGTTATATTAAAAGGAATAAATAGCAGTTTCTCATGAACATCTTAGTCTATGTGAGAGGATAAGCTGAGGCCCCACAGCTGCATGTGGCTCTTTAAAGCCTGTGGTGTCCATTGAAGACCTCCAAATATTGCAACTGTTAATGTGACAGAAGGAGAAATATGTACCTCTCAACTGTAACTACAACTTTGATTTTAATTAAATGTAAACAGAATAAAAACTAGCTTTTGTTCTGGCCAAATGTACTACTGTTTGGACTGCAGCTCCCAACATGTCACTTAAAGTCAAATTTTTCTTGGCCTAGAAAATGGTCTGCACCATCAGAAAATTCCTTTGACATGTAAGTCATTACACAGTTGAAATTTCACCCAGGAGCAGGTAGGACATGGCATTATTGTTCCTGAAAGGAGACTTGCACATGAACTGAGATCAAGCCAAATGAAGCCCAAGTTCACTCTACAGCAACGTTTCTGACAGCAGCTCCAAGAGACGGGTTCAAACATTTTACCATCTAACACCATGCAAACTAAATTTTTGTTGAATTTTTCTCTGCCCATCTCAGCAATGCATACAAAAGACTAAGCTCTAGAAAACTCACAATAGCCAAAAAGCTGAAAGAACAACAGTAAATATATTCTTCATGATGTATTATTTGTGAATGCAACATGAACATTTCTTTTGCAGTAAGGAAATGAAAGCTACCCAAGGCCGTGTGCATCCCCTGCCCCAATTTTTTTCCCCTGTGGCCTACAGAGCTTCTCAGAATGACCCTTGCAAAATTTAGCAGCAGATGTATGGTTTTTCATGTGACTTACTTTTTTTAAAAAAACCCAAAGGCCTGACATACCTATTTTGACTAAAAAAAAAATCGAGAAAAGAGAAGCCAAACATTTCAGCCTTGCTCTCTCTGAAGACGTTACTACATTTCTGCCATTCCTTCTGTAGTTGGTAGAGGCCCTATCCCAAAAAAGGACAGCCACAAAAAGAGATTTTTTAAACCTCTTGAACAATTGATTCTGTGCCATCAAGTTGGTGTCAACTCTTGACAACCGCATAGATTTTCTCCATAATTAAATCTATTGACTGATAATGTATTTTGCATTTCTGTAGATCTGCTGGTCAAGAAGAAGCTTCTGTTCTCCCACTTCTCCATGCAGGATTTAATAGGGTATGTTAAAGTTATTCTAACTTTCTTAGGCTACAAGCCAGTGTTTCTCAGTGTTGGCAACTTTAAGTTGTGTGGGCTTCAACTTCCAGAATTCCCCAGCCAGCAAGGGGTTTATAGCTGCTATAAACAATTGATCTATCAATCTTCATGTCTTATTTTTTCTGTTTAATTGTTCATGTTGTCATCCACGTATTTATATCACGTGACAGTTGTGACTCCTTCAGCTCCTCCACTTTTCAGTTCATAAATAAACAGCCAAGGTATAGACCTACTATTGCTGGTTAGGTCTAAGGAGGTTTAATATTGACAAACACATTTCTGCAAGCCTGGACATGATTTCCTGTGACAGATGCCAAGAAAACGGTTTTCGGTTTGAAAATGGGATTCTCTAATGGTATCACATAAAACATCTATAACTGCCTGAAGCTCTGTATTTGCTGGTGCAGCTTAGCCAACGCTGATTGGAAAAGAACCAAGGAATCGGTTGGCCTTTTGCCTTCAGAATCACTATATAAACAGAATATGGGGCTGGGTGGATAAGGGTGTGGAGGAAGCTTATGCCTTTCCCAACAGCTTGCTGGACTGTAAAAGAGAAGCAGGTTTCAGAAAGTGTTTTTTTTAAAGAGAAAGAAAATATTTTTAAAAATATGTGCTATAAATGATTTAAACCTCAGATTTCTTGCCAGATTTCTTTCTTGAAGATGTACACTTTTACTTAGTTCTATGTTTTTGGAACATCTTGGTAGGTGAAGTTTGTTCCATTAAGCCTACATTCTGCTGTTTTTTAAAAGAACATGTTTTAGTTAGTCTTTATTTAATTGATGTTAGTTTTTAAAAAAATCAGGCTCCCTTCTAATTTTTAGTCCCATTTCTTTTGTTTCTTAAATTTTACGATATATAACCACCCAGAGTCCCTCTTTTGGGGGAGATGGGTGGTAATTAAATTTGAATAATAAATAAATAAATAAATATTAAATTGTGACTCTGAGATATTTGTTGATTTTTCTTTTTAGCACACCCCCTTGCTATATGTGTCTTCCTGTTATTGTAACATACCATATGGTCCTGGAAAAATACTGTATTTATTGGGCCCCTTATGATGTAAGCTAAAACTATAGTCACTGATACATCTGTTGACCTCTCCCCTCACAGACCTGTGCGCACAAACTACCCTGATGAGACCTATGTCTCATTACAGACACCTCTATTTCTGTCTCTAAGTTGTTTTTTCTGGGAATACTTCAGCAGGAAGCATTTTCTCCAGCTACCAGCCATCTTTGTTCATCAGAGACATTTATGGGCAGATGGAAACCAATGCATCACACTACAGTATTCCCAGCTATCTGGGAAAGAGCTGATATAGTGTAAGGGAAATAGAAGATAGGCTAAGACCAGTAGGATGAGAAGAAGTGAAGAGACTGCAGCTGGGAGGAAGACAACTGAAGAGAGCAACAGGAGATGATATGAAGGTCTATAGGGCAACCCAAGGAAGAAGGAGAAGAAGAAAAGGAATTGTTATGGTAGCGTGTGTATATATTGAGGGGCTTTGACTCTGAATGAGAGCATTATAAATACTAAAACTCTGTAACCACAATGCTATGGGATAGATCTAAGCTCATATGAAGCAAGGCTAGAAAACACAGTGCCTACCAGACCCCCAACTGACTTTAAAAATATTATCTTGTTATTTTCCTCAAAAAGGAAGTTGGTCTGCTGTAAAAGAAAACCCCCAATCTCTAGCATCAATACTTTTGGATCATAGTGATCCCATAGGCAGTGGTAAATGTGCTCAGACAACTAGGATGAAGTGTGAAGAAACAATTGCATGTAATAAAATGCTATTTTGTGGCTGGCCATCCCACCTAAACATTTTCTGAAAAATGTGTATATGCTCTCAACCTTCCAAGTGTGTCCACTGAACCCAAAAGGCTGCCTACCACTGCTGAGAACCCTCTCTAACTTATATCTTACCCTCCACTGTCATGAGTCATATAACCTGTCCATAGCAACTCAGATTTCTTTCTTATCTTTCTTACATATTTGCACCTTGGCCATCAGAACAGAAACGATAACCAACTTGTTCAGACAAAGTCCCCTGCCATCAATCGCCTGTTCATTATAATTCATAAGCTACAGAAACAAGATCAGCATAACAAAGAATAGACTGTAACATAATTATTGAATTGGTAGCAAAGGCATTTTCTATGCTTCAGTGGTTAACCTGAACTGTTGTTTGCTCAAGGGGGAAAAAATGGAGACTGAGCTTTCAATTCCCCTCCCTCCCTCTCTATCTGATAAATAGCCTTCTTTCCTTCCAAACATAATTCTTTATAGTAATGTTCGTAACTATATAATAACTAGAAAAGGAAATTAAAAGTATCACATTTAGTTACTGATGAAAATATATATGTAAATATTAGAATTATCCTTTCAAAACAGTATTTTTGTTATCTAATCCTACAATGTGTATCAATATGCATACTTCTGATCTCCTTTTTTGCATATGCACAAGAAATTAATATTGCTTTGATAAGACAACCTGCAAACATATAAAACTAAAGTAATAGTTGCGGAGTTAGCCTAAAGAAAACATCCATAGAGGACCTTTATTAGGTCAGCTGATGTTGTACCAATTGCTACAGGCTTTCAGATTTCAAGAACTTTGATCAGACAAGAACATTAGAAGAAGTAGTGGGAGAAGGACAGAAAATGTGCCTGAATGTGAAGGTGTGTCTGTACTGGCTTCCATGGTTAGATCAAGTAATAGAAAGTCTTCAAACATGCAAATTATCAGGGCCAGAGCTGTGTTAGGATGCAAACTTAGACTTTCAGTGTTTCTACCTAAGAAGATATTTGAAAAGGGCAGATGGAGAAGGTACGTAATAGTACATTTCCAGCCTGATCAGGAGTCAAGAGATAGTTGGGAAAGACATTATTCAGTTGTCTGAGAAACAGGAAAGCAGCTTCCCACCCCCACCCCTGGTTCAGAGAAGGGGCAATAGAAAGAAATGGAAGAAGTCTCCGCCCTAACAAGCTGAAAGATAAATTTGGTTCTAAAATGAAAGCAATCCAGTTGTTGAACACTATCCCTGACATTTTCAATAAACCTTGTTAAAAAGGACTCAGTGGAAATCTCGCTTTCAGTTACCAAGAGCCTGCCAAGGTACATATTTTTTCTTTACAATCAAGAAACCCAGCATTATGTGATCACTTTTCCCCAATGTTCCTAGTACTTCCATTTTCTTAACTAGATTTTCCCTATTGGTTGGTATCAAGTAAGTGTTGCTGATTCTCTTGTACCTTCCTCTTCTTTCTGAAGGAGAAATATGTCCACAAAATAAGTCAGAAATTTCCTGGAAGGATCATGTTTGGCAAAGTTGATGTCCCAAGATATATCATATAATTCAAGTCCACCATCATTAAAACTTCATCCATTTTCCCTGGGTGCTTGTATTCCAACAGTGGGAATCATCCCTCTAGATCTCTATTACTTCTAATAAATTGCATCTGCATTTCTGTCTGGAGAACTCAAGCTCATCTTGTTTATTTCCCATACTCTGAATTTTAGTTCAGAGTATGGGAAATAAACAAAATAACTCAAGTTCATAAAGGCTATGCACTGTATAGGTCAATGAACTTTATAGGTCAACGTTTTTTTCCACCAAATGGTTTTAAAAGCTCAGTTTCACAAATACTCCCACATTCTACGGCAGTGTTTCTCAACCTTAGCAACTCTAGGAGGTGTGGACGTCAACTCCCAGAATTCTCCAGCCAGCATGCTGGCTAGGGAATTCTGGGAGTTGACGTCCACACCTCTTAGAGTTGCTAAGGTTGAGAAACACTGTTCTACAGTATACAAATGTTTATTAGAGGTCCATATTTCAGGGTTTTGTTTCAACCCTAATCAAGATTACCTTGTTCTGGCAAACGTATTTTATTTGTCCTTATGAAGTACAATTCATTTCATGCCAGCAGCACATCACCTAGCTAACTCAAACCATAGTCCCAGAAACAAAATCTGTTCCATTGATACCATTTGCATAGCCAGTCTTTCACTTGTAGTACAGTATTCTTATTTCTCTTTCCTGTCCTCTTCCATAGAGTGGAAGGATGGATGAGTATCTCACCTGACCTGAATTTATCCCCTTATATTTTAGTAGGAAGGGAAATTGGCAGTGAACTTGATAAATGCTTATAATTATTTTTTAAATGTAGCTTTTAATTTTTTTTAATTGATTTTAATGGTGGAAGGCTATGATTGTTAGTTGTGTTTTAACTTTGTCCGCCACCCAGAGTCACGTGCAAGTGAGATGGGCAGCCATATAAATTTAACAAACAAACAAACAAATAAACCTTGTAAATTCCGTGATCCTTGCTCCTGGCAGACAATGCACGTCATGAGCTGTGAGTTGAGTCAGCTTGGAGCCACTTCTTTTGATTACTAAGAGTAATAAGTCACCAACCACCATAGCCCTTCTCTTTTTCTTCTCATAGAGCACACTTGCATTCTCTCTGCATTTTAGGACTCCACCATCCTATCTCCCATTTGGCATTCTCTCTTTTTCTTCCTCTAGATGCTCATAGCCTGTTTCATCTGCACAGGCCTGAAAACTGTTTCTGAGTTCCAAAGCCTTCCATGTCTCTTACTTCAGGTTGTAACTTTAATCTATTGGGTTTCCCTTCCTTTTTGATTATTTTTCTTGTGGAAAGTTGTTTCCACTGTCACTTTCTGTTGCAATGTCTCCTTTCTTTGAACGAATAAAACCTTGCCCATTCCCAACAGTTGAAGTATGACCTTTCAAGTGTACCTTGCATTTAAGCTACTGAAAGCATTACTTTATTCTAAAATGCATCTCCTGAAGATTTTAGCATCCAGGCTAAGAGATATAGTCCTTCAGATAATCACACCGCAAGCTGTACTGGACATTCAAGGTTAACACAAATCCTGAAATTGTGCTTGGAAAACAACTTGCAGCCAGTGCAGACTTTTCATCATGGGCATGGCCCAGTATTGGACATAGTTAGTAGCCTAACTGCCATATTTTTCAGCAGCCAAACCTTCCAGACATATTTTAAGAGTATCTTTACCAAGAGCACATTACAGTAGACCAGTTGTGATGTAACAAAGACGTGAATAATGGATGCCAATCCAACAGGTTCAAAGCATGTCCACATAGAAGTGATTTCTATTAATGATGATGTTGCTTGCTTTCAGACAATACTGTTCCTGGGGTGCATCTGTCATTTGTACATGCAAATTATACAGAGTAGTTTGGTGGAGGCTACAATTATGACACAAACATTGATATTTTTCCAAGACAAAAAAGAAAAAAGAACATGTGGCATGCTTTTAATGTTACATTTCTTTCATTGTGTGCCTTTGAAATTTCTTCTAAGGCTTGTATGTTGACCCTGGGGCTGTTTGTTCTTATTCAGGGTAAGTAACATCAGAAAGTAGCTGAGATTCATCTAAAGTCATGTGTTCTCTTAAAAGAAGCCTTCTTTTTTCACTTGTGTATTACTACAATGAGCAGTTTCACTGGCAAAAATCCATTAGTATCAATGGGCACAAAATGGAATCTTGGAAATAACAGGAAACCATAATCATTTTGGCTATGATTTTTTTTTTTTTGTCTTTATTTCCCTCTTGCTATTCAGGAATGTCAATGATGTTTGAAGTCTCTTAAAACTGCAGTTTTCATGCATTACTGTATGCCTGAGATTCGCAACACAGCTTTCTTTTGTTATTTCATGTGTTAATCAAAATAGTGCTTGTTTGAAGTTTCCTATCAATTGAGTTGTGCTATGAACAGATATTCTGTATTAGTAAACATCCTTGTTACGTGCAAGTTACTAATTTCTGTTAGGAAATGCCTCCCTGGTTTTGTCTAATTAAACTGTTATACACTTACCTTAGAGGGATGTGGTGGCGCTGCGGGTTAAACCGCTGAGCTGCTGAGCTTGCCAACCGGAAGGTCGGCGGTTCGAATCCGCGTGACGGGATGAGCTCCCGTTGCTAGTCCCAGCTCCTGCCAACCTAGCAGTTTGAAAACATGCAAATGTGAGTAGATTAATAGGTACCGCTTCGGCCGGCAGGTAATGGCGTTCCGTGTAGTCATGCCGGCCACATGACCACGGAAGTATCTACGGACAAACGGCTTTGAAATGGAGATGAGCACCGCCCCCTAGAGTCGGACACGACTGGACTTAATGTCAAGGGAAACCTTTACCTTTACACTTACCTTAGAGCTGTTTTGGTGTAGTAGTTAAGGCATCAGGCTAGAAGCAGGAGATTGTGAGTTCTAGTCCCACTGTAGGCACGAAGCCAACTGGGTCACTCTCTCTCAGCCCTAGGAAGGAGGCAAGGGCAAGCCAATTCTGAAAAAACCTTGCCAAGAAAACTGCAGGGATTGTCCAGGCAGTTACCAGGAGTCAACACTGATTTGGAGGCACACATACATACACTTACCTTACACTGGCAGCTTATTATTTTATAAATAAAGAAGATGGATGCATGCAATAACTTCTAGTTATTCAAGTTTCTTATACACCAAAGACAGTTTGTTCTCCCTTGGTAATTATTATATCCTTGAACATGTTTATTAATATTTTGTACTGCACTGAGAGAAGCTATACCCTGGTCTAGCTTTCCCAGTCTGGTAGCCACCTTACCCAAATGGAAACATTACTTCCAGAATTGCAAGCCAGTGTGACAGACCCTAATTCTAAGAGCTGTAAAATCAATACATTTAGATAGTATCAGGTTCCTGGCCTCCCTTATTAGAGCACAGGGTAGGCAACATGACATCAAAGAGCACTAATGTAATCTCCCACATTTCTTGCCCCACCATTTTAAAAAATACTTTAAATTAAAAAATGAAGTTGGCATGCTATAAAGTCAGGCACCAGCCTCTAATACAGAAATGCTTTTGTCTCCACAAAAATCCCACTGGTAAAATAAAGAACATCCAGGAAACTCATTCACATTTGCATAAATTGGTGTTTCAGTGATTAGTTATGCCTGCTGTGACACCCACTGGATATGGCTGGCAGCTGTAGGGGAAAAAAAGCCCAAACGCACTGTGGTGGGAGATGCAGTTGGGCCACATCTCCGAATGTTGTTAATGCCTGATTCTAAGACTCCTCCTTTTTCTGGGTCATAAGACTCAAAGCACTGCTATTATAAGGGGTTGGAAAAAATTCAGGAGCCAACCCCTACGTGCTTTCTCTATCTAGAATTGTATTCCCTCCAGTTTGGGGTTTTGCGAGCTAAAAGTATTCGTTGCTTAACCCATCAGTAGATAGATTATTGTAGAAGTAAATTAATATAATCAGTAACATCTACTTTTGTTTTCTTCCCCCGCCAGAGATTTTTGGAGAACAGCAACATCATTGCTTGTTACAATGAATTGATTCAAATAGAACATGGTGAGGTGCGATCACAGTTCAAACTACGGTACGTAAACACATCTGTTACCATTCATCTCCTGGGTTAGTGCAAGAAGCAGACTCCTAGTATTATACTGAGACAACTCTGCTCATGTCTTCGTATCGCTGATGCTGGGTATTTATGTATCAAGAATAACTTTTCTGACTCTTGAATTGTAGGTTTCTCGTTGCCTAAATAAACAAAGCTGAAATTTTTTTAAGCTCACATAACTAATTCACTGTCTTTCAAGAATAACTTATGAGATAGATTTTGCATTAGGAATTTTCTCTTTATCCAAGAGTCTCTCAAGACTCGTCTAAATTATGGTACTTCCATGCCCATGCATGCTCTTTATCTCTGGATCAGGCAATTTCTTAATGGCAAGAATTACCTTTTACAAAAGACCAGCAACTCAGGAGACACTAAATTAATGTTTTGGGAGTGCCTTTTTATGCCTTTGGATGGATTGAGTTTTGTTATGGCTTTACAGTATCGTTTTGTTTTAGGTGTGCTAAGTCTGTCCAGAGGTTTGCATATCTTTTTCAATGTATTTTTATTTGGAAAATCAGTAGAAAGGTTTGCCTCTGTGATCAACACCAAATCTCAGTGGTACAACCTCAGGTGGACGCATAAAGAGGTTTAGATTACCCATAACTTGTAGGTCATGGGTTGCCTCCTGCTGTTTTACTGTACCATGTGGAACTCTAAACTTTCCTAGCCAGGACATTTTCCCCACAAAGTGCCACTTTGTGTTGAGTTGCATCTGTTGGCAAAGGTAGACTGGATCTCCATCTTTATGCAAGATGCAAACTGTGACATAAATAAAAACATGCATAATTAACACGTCTGAGGAAACATCCTGAACAATTGTGTTGAGTCCATGTCCTTCAGTTTTCTTTCTTCCCCCAAAATATGTAGCCGTTGTAATTTTATTTAGGAAATATGATCTCTTTATATTACTGCAACAGTAAGGTACAGTGTATCATTCATACATTAACATCAATGTTGCATAGTTTAATAGTAAACTAATATCTTCTAAAAAGAAGTATATTTTTACAGGAAGGTGACATATTTCCATGAATCTGCATAGGAATCAAGCAGTTATAGCATCCTGAATTGTTCCATCATAGATTGTAACAGTCTCAACTTATTAATTACAGAGCTTGTAATTCAGTATTCACTGCACTAGAACACTGTCATGAAGCTGTAGAAATAACTAGTGAAGATCATGTCATTCAGGTATGGAAAAAAGCTTTCCTTGGAAAATTTATTTATCCATTTCACTTTAAACTATTAAAGGAAAGAATCACCACTTGTGCCTGTAGTATATACATACAGGTATATATTCTGTTTAGATATTATTTGTATGGGGAGGTAGCATGCAAAGTTTTCGGTGTTTTATTTTTGACCCATCTTCTACTGGTGCATTTGCACCGAATGAATACATAGAGTAGGTTACTTTCCAATTGAGGTATTTGCTAGGACGTTTTCCCTTACTGGGAATATGCAAACAGGATATGAAATTTATCAAAATTTGCTTTGTAATTTTTCTGTACTTGCTCATATACTTTTCATTTCATTTTATTTTTTTACAGTATGTTAACCCAGCCTTTGAACAGATGATGGGCTATCAGAAGGGAGAGTTAATAGGGAAGGAGCTTACAGAACTTCCAAAAAGTGACAAAAACCACGCAGACCTGTTGGATACAATCAACACATGCATCAAAAGAGGAAAAGTAGGTGATAATTACTCTTTGCTTTTTGCATTCTTTAATGGGATTGATTGGTTACAACCTAAATATGAAAAATCACTGCAATGTGGATTCTCCTTTACTGGAGCGGGTTAGGCAGAGACTGGACAGTGATTTGCCATGGATGCTTTAATTTGGATTCCTATTCAGATCGCAAGGTTGGACCCAGTGCTGTCAATGGCCCCTTATATCTCTGGGACTCTCTGTATGTATGGTACCATATGTGAGTATGGAATGCTGCATGAAAGCATCAGAGGAGCACCTGACTGGGAAAGACTGGATGGCAACTTGGAGGATCTCACATAGGGAAAGACTGCAGCAGACTTTATTATTTTTAATAAGGCATATTGGATACTTCGTTGAGTGTTGGTTTCACTTGACTTGTTTAGGAATGGCAAGGCGTTTATTATGCACGAAGGAAATCAGGTGATAGCATCCAACAGCATGTGAAGATAACACCTGTGATGGGCCAAGGAGGGTAAGTGTGTTAATGAAAAAGTGCATTAACAAATAAGTGACTTGTACCAGGTTTATTTATTTATTTATTTATTTATCACATTTATAGGTGATAAGGTTGCCCCTAGAATCTGGCTCAGTTGACACGCTTTCTTATTTTTTTAAACCCAGCTCAGGGATAGGTAACACATGTCCTGAAGGTGTGAGGTTTGAGTCTGAATCAGACTCCAAAAATGAAACTTATCCTGAACAGTCTGAAGAAAACGAAACTTATCTGGTAGGAATCAGGGAAACAGATACCCAAAGTGACTCAGCAGAGTGGGAGAAAGTGCAAGTGCTGATTGGGCAAAATCCAGAGGAGGATTTGAAACCTCCAATCAGTGCGCAAGACAGGAGAGCAGAGAAGCGCGCGAATCAGAAGGCAGCCCGATTGGCTGCAGAAGGGAAAAGGCATGGAAAGGAACGCGTTAAAAGGCAAGTGCTCACTGAGCAAGCTGCCGGAGACAACCGATCCTTCGAACTCGTATCAGCAGAAGAGTCCTTACCAGATTCAGAAGCCTCGTCTGTAGCCATTGTGGAATCAGAGCCAGCTTCTTCCAACATTGTGGGACTGCCTCTCTCGCCAGTTGCTCCGACTGCCTCGCCAGTCCAGCAGATCTCAGCTTTGCTTTCAGCTCCCAGCCTCGCCTTGTTGTTTCAGCCACACTCTATCCTGGCTTCAGCATCAAGCCTCGTTGTGCAGATCCAGTCAAGTCCAGCCAGAATTCCAGCTCCAAGTCTTGTCTTGCCACTCCACTCCAGCCCAACCCAGCCTTGCTTCCAGTTCCCAGTCTAGTCTCGCCGTCTCAGTTATGCCCAGTCTTGCCTCTGCTCCCAAGTCCAGTTTTGTCGTTCCAGTCCAGCCTAGCTCCATGTCTAGTTCCTCACCTCGTCCTTCCATTCCAGTTAAATCCTGCCTCATTTTCGGATCCAAGCCTTGCCTCGCAGCTCCAGTCCACTCTAGTACCACTCCGAGTTCTACCTCTTGCCTTGCTGCTTCAGTTGAGTCCTGTATCACCTCCAGAACCAAGTCCTGCCTTACAGAACCAATCAGGCCTTGCCTAGCCTCTGTGCCAAGATTGAGCCCAGCATCTCCAGTCTCCATCTTGCCACGTGCAATTGCCTCTCCAGGTCTTGCTGCCTCATTGAGGGGTCTAGCTGAGTTCTGCCTAGCTATGTTGCCTCAGTTTCCATCAGATCCTGATCCTGTAGTCTTGCCTAGTTTTCCTCCTCTGCCTGGGTGGACCTGATCTATTGTGTTGCTTACTTATTGAGGATTTTATTATTGTAAATAGTTAATAAAAGAATTTTAAGTAATCCTGCCTGGCCATCTCATAATCTGGACTGGACAGTAGGTTGCATTTGGAACTCCAGGATCCCCTTTCTGCTTCCTGGTACTCTTACATTGACAAAATAACTAAATCTGAGTAATATTAGTTTTGGATTTTCATTTATTCGTTCACTCACTCATTTAAGGTGGAAATCAGAGCAGTTTAGTTATAGGGGCTTCCTACCACCATCTCCACCCTTAAACCCCATCCCCCAAAGGGGTGAAACAATTTAACCCTGCTTCTTCTGCTTCACCTCTTGCCAGGTGGCCTCCTCTGGTTCTTCAAAAGGCTGGGAGGATAAGTTGCAGCAGAACCCAGCTGACAAATTTTGCCATCCATGATGTAGCTTGTTAGTTTTATCTTCTCATTTCCTGTAGAAAAGAATCAAATGTTGCTCTTTCATTATCTCAAAATCCATGAACTGAACAATTAAAACTCAAGCCTCACTCATTTCCAACCAGTTTTGGCAAATTGCATTGAATATATAGGAGGATGCAGTTAGCATATAACAACGAAAGTTTCTGAGGAAAAAAAAGCAGAAAGAATGGCAATACTGGTCTGAAAATACTTAAAATTCCCAGGTACTTTTGTCAAATGCGATAACTGTGAATTCTAGTCTCTGCTCATCTGTGAATTTATAAAAGATTAAACTGGAATGTCCAATGCCTTCTGTTAAATTAAAATAGCAGTTGGGTGGAAGTTAAGGATTTGATTATCTTAGGCATATTACAAACTTTATATAAATCAAGAATCATATTGTAATGATTGCCTAACCTAACTGAACCAGACTCACAAGTGTAACTTTATGAAATCTGATTTATTGAAGGATTAGTATGCAAATACAGAGAAAGCTGAGAATGAACAAAAGCGCGCGAATTACAAACTAAAAACCCTCCGTGCGAACGAAACCACTCCCTTCACCCAACCAGTTCAAACTCCCTTATCCCCAGGTGCTGGCAACGGACAGTGCTAATCGCCTGGGAAGAAAACCTTGAAACCAAAGCGTAGCCCAAACACATTCCAAACCTAGAAAGCAGATAAGCGGTCCAGCGCAACAATGCCTAACTGCACCCCCCAACCCTGCGTCAGTGAAAGGCATGTGAAACGTTACGATGTAAAGCACTCATCGTAACGGGGAACATGACACATATATCTCATTCACTGAGATGTTGGAAGTTTCAGTTGCAGTCCTAGACAGAGTTTTGTTAAAATCAGTTGATCTACATGCACAGGATTCTGCTGGAGCATTAGCATCTTGTGTTTTTGATCCAGAATCCTGCTAAGTAGGCTTTTATCTCACACCAATATTAACCTGTGCCAATTATAATTTATGAGTATTTTATAGGATGACCTCAATAACTGCCATAAGTAATAAATATAGCATTGAAATAAACTTGTTGGAACTAGATTTTTGCTTTATTAATAATGCATAATTAATCACCAATAAATACTGCATTTAATAATAGCAGATTATTTTTTATATTCATAGAAAAATTCGACATTTTGTGTCTATCAAAAAACTGTGTTGCAGCAATGATAGCAACAAACAGGTATGATTTTCCCTTTGTACAATTGTTTGTCACCTTCTTAATAACAACTGGCTGTTTCCAAAGTCTTAAATGACATATTATTTAAAATATAAATGTCAAGTCACATTATCATAAAATGTATCTTATGAGAGTCAACTTTTGTTGCTCAGGCAAGATGATTTGCATTTATTTTAGAGGCCTCTCCTGTGTCTTATCATATAGAGCTAATGAGGTTATTCAAAAATCTCTGTTTTGAATCAGATTGCGGCAGAGAGTTATGGTAATTCAAATTATAGCATTATAATCATTCTAATCCAACATAATGGGGAGGTAGCTATGCAGAGAGAAAAGCTGGTTAAAGTTTTTAACAGGAGATATAGAAATATGATGTAAGCACAAGCAGAGTATACAGTAGATGTGGGAAACCTTTGGTCCAGTGTTTCTCAACTTTGGCAACTTTAAGATGTGTGTAGTTCAGCTCCCAGAATAGCATGGTTGGCTGGGGAAGTCCACACATCTTAAAGTTGCCAAGGTTGAGAAACATTGCTTTAATATCTAACCATAACTTAACTTCCTCTGACATCCCATCAAGAAAGCTGATAGATGACACAGTCAACTCCCCAAGCACCTGAGCACCTCCATGCTGCAGCTGTCTGAAAAGTTGTCTTTGGCTGCCTTCAACTTTTTCTGACTAAGAAGGTTAAGGGACAGTCAGTACAGAGAACCATGACATGAGGATTGCCTGTGTGTTAACATTTAGTTGGCTGAGTTCATACAATAGATTTAAACTGGTTACTAAATTAACCCACACAATATACTATGAGTAAGAATGGAGATGTCTTGCTAAGCCATTAAAAAAAAGCTAAATGAAGTTAATACTATCCAAGTTTGGTATGGTCTATCTGGCCATTCCGGCAGAAGTTTATATGTCTCTTTTGTATTTCTTTTTTCATATAACACAAGACCTACAGGCCACATCATGATGAAAAGTGTGCAGGAGACCAGTTTCAGTCAGGTTAGAAAATGGTCTTTCTATTATTTGAAGAATCAGAACCAGTCTTCCTATTAGGCTGAAGGATGCTTCATATATTGTGGCACTCATGCGGATGCAGTTGATCCTGGAGTGGAAGTTCTGTCTGTGAAATCTAGAAGTAGTTTAAACTCTTCACGTAGCAAATTATGAGCTCTTTAGCAGACTGCCTCCATGATGTATGAAGAGATCCTCAAGCTAATCAGTCTGTTCAGTCCATGCATGTTTGAATAGACTGAAAAATGTAATTATCATCCTATGCAATAAAATGGAAGAATATGGTATTAAAAATAAGTTGTGACATAATATTGCAAGAAAATAGAAGAATATGGCATTAAAAGATTGACATTAAGAGAAGGGTAGAGATTATGCTTGTATGGCATAGGACCAGGCTGCTTGCAGGACCACCTTTCTCCTATTGTTTCTGCCTGCCTCACCAGATCTAGTACAGAGGGCATGCTCAAGACCCCTTCTGTTAAACAATGTCATCTCGTTGGACCCCGGAGTCATGCCTTCTCAGTGGCTGCACCTGCTCTGTGGAACAGCATCCCCCCCAAGATTCAGATGGCCCCAACCTTCTTAGCTTTTCCCAAGACATTGAAGACCTGGCTATTCCCCCAGACATTTGGGTCAGGTTGAAGATGAGCTCAGCTAGAAAGGATATTTAATAGTTAATTGTTTATTGGGCCTCAGGGAGGTTATGTTTGGGAGGTTTGTTTGTTTTTAATCCTGTAAGCTTCTCAGACTCACTTGTGTGAAACGGGTGGCCATATAAATGCTATACATACATACATACATACATATCGCGGCGAAATACCATTCATTTGGGGAAGAAGATACTTATAAAATAATACATGTACAAACTCATGGGCTTAATGTATTCCCAGTTATAGTTTTTTTTTAGTTTTAGCAGCACATTATCTTTAAATCAAATCAAGTTTAGCATATAGTAAAGCAATAATAAAAACTGGTTTTGAAACAGGGAAATTAAAGAAGTTGGTTTCTCTATTTTGTGTTATCCTTCCCCTTCTAGTTGTGGAAGTGTTCATTTTTAAATTTCTGAACTGTATTTGGGAGACAAGTTAAAAGTCAGTCGCTTAATATGGGGACAAAATGTGGCTGTGAAAATAAATTCTGTCCCTTTTTAAATACCTTCCTCTAACATTTACAGATTCTCACTCCTTCAGATGCAAGAACAGGAGGAAAGAATCCATTGATGTTAAATCAATAACTTCTCGAAGCAGTGATGGTAAGAAATGAAATGCACCAGAGATATTATTCAGAGCTCTGTGTTAAAAGGAATAGCAATTGATGATTTAAGTGAATGGCATTTGATCTAATATTTTATTATAACCTGTTTCCAACTATCTAGGCTATTGAATAGCAAGAAGAGGCAGAATAAGTTTGAACAATGGGAAAAATAGACAATTTCTTACTCTCTAATCATACAGGTAATGCTCAGTTACTGACCACAATTGGGACTGGCAACTCCATTGCTAAGTGATGCAGTCATAAAGTGAAACATGTGACCACGCTCAACTTACAACATCAGTTCTGGCTGTGGTCATTAAGTGAATCACCCATGGTTGTTGAGTGAGACATCATGTGACTGCGACTTGCGACTTCCTGCTGGCTTCCCCATTGACTTTGCTTGTTGGAAGCTGGCAGTGAAGGTTGCAAATGGCAGTCACGTGACCGCAGGGATGCTGCAACTGCTGCAACTTCAAGGACTGATTGTAAATCTCCTTTTTCAGCAATGTAGTAACTTTGAATAGTCACTGCACAAGCAGTCGGTAAGCAAGGGCTACCTGTATGTGCAACATAAATGTAAGAACGTATCTTATTATTTGGACCCACCTAATTTAAAATAATGCAGCGTAGAAGAAAGTATAGGGACGCGGTGGCACTGCGGGTTAAACCGCTGAGCTGCTGAGCTTGCCGATTGGAAGGTTGGCGGTTCGAATCCGCGTGACGGGGTGAGCTCCCGTTGCTAGTCCCAGCTCCTGCCAACCTAGCAGTTCGAAAACATGCAAATGTGAGTAGATTAATAGGTACCACTTCGGTGGGCAGGTAACGGCGTTCCGTGTAGTCATGCCGGCCACATGACCACGGAACTGTCTATGGACAAACACCGGCTCTTCAGCTTTGAAACGGAGATGAGCACTGCCCCTAGAGTCGGACACGACTGGACTTAATGTCAAGGGAAACCTTTACCTTTACCTAGAAGAAAGTAGATTATTAAAACTATCTTTTTTAAAGAGCCCAATTCTTTTCTGTTTAATGCAGCACCAAGTTTACAGAATCATCGATATTCATCTATAGCAAGAATCCATTCCATGACAATAGAAGCTCCAATTACAAAGGTATGAGGCAAGACTTTCTAATATCATTTTATACATCAACAATCCTTTTCAAAAAAATGAGCACATCTATTCTTATACATGCCTATTGAAATATGAATTCATGTCACGTATAGATGGTGTATCCGAATAGCAAGGATGGTATTTACTATAAATAAGAGTTTCTATTTCTGTATTGTTGGCTGTTTTGCACTTCTTTCAAATATCTCCCAAAATCATTTATGGTGAATTTTGATAATACGCAATTATATTTTAATTTAATTGATTGAAGAATTAGTTAATCATTTAAAAAGCCAACTCCTTTATTCAACTGACAACTCTTTTACATGATAACTCAATAGTTCATACAGATTTTTAAAATATAGTGGATTGAAAGCAACAATGACTTTGTTATTTCTTTTCTATTTGTTATACTACAGGTTATTAATATAATCAATTCAGCTCAAGAGAATAGCCCTGTGACTGTAGCAGAGGCCTTGGATAGAGTGTTGGAAATCTTACGAACAACAGAACTTTATTCTCCACAGTTAGGAATGAAAGATGATGACCCTCATACTAGTGATCTTGTCGGAGGTCTGATGACTGTGAGTAAAGAGACATAAATCACATCACCAGTTTCACTAGTAGAATTGGTGGCTGGAATCCAGGGTCACATGAACAAGTCAAGCAAGGGGTCCTTTTGCTGTTCTCCTCCTCCATTAAAGACATAATAAAAAGAAGTGTATAAAAACAATTGGCCATAATAATTGTAGGAGGAAACAGTTCTGGATTATCACCCATAAGGAGAATAGAATGTCATGAGATGCCTCTTTTGATTACTTGTAAGAATAGCCTTTCATGAAATCCGTGAGCTAAGATTTGCGATGAAAATTTGATAAACCCAAATCTTACTTTTATGAATGCTGGAAAGTGTTTTAGAAGAAATTGTTTGTTACTTCCTCATTTTTTATTGAAAACTCAGTATCTTCTGTGCCAGCTCTTGAATAAATAAAACTGTACTCATTAAATATTGGATAGGATTCAGGTTGTACTGCATTTTGCAGGTTATGTAGGAAATTTATATAGACATATAGACACTTTTATGATCATTTATAGCATAACATTTATATCACATAGAGTACATATTAGCAATATCCTTATTTTGCTGTTTAACTATAACATTTATTGAAATGTAGTTTCCTCTTTTTTCCCTTGGTATATGGAATGCTGTGTTTTAACTCTTATTTTTTCCTTATTTCAGGATGGCTTGAAAAAACTGTCAGGAAATGAGTACATATTTTCTAAAAGTAAGTTTTCATATTAAACTCTCTGCTTGTAATGATTGCCTATTCAAAATCACCATCAGACTCATACAGGGCTTTCATGGATATCTGATTTAATAATGAATAGTATGCAGGATCACAAGCAAAGCTGAGAATAGTAAAAGTGTGGGATGTCTCCCAATAAATCCCCAAGCAACTCCCAATCGCTCCCCCCAAAGTCAGTACAATTCCATGCCCCAGGTACCCCTAACGGTTCCTGCCGGTCTGCGGGAAGCGTCCTTGACAGGGTGAGATAACCCAAACATGCATTCCTCATTCTTCATTCCTTGCATTGCAGCCTGGTACAAGGAACAGGAGCAGCCCCCTCCTGTACAGCAACTCATGTCAGCCCCATGGCATGGAAACCTGTTACGATGTTTTTCAGGAACATTGGAACAGTAACCATGACATACTGCCCCCCTGGAAAAAGAAAACTTAAAAAGGAAAGGTTAATAATAAGCAAGAAGCTAAATATGCGGCTTGTCAGGATAGGCAAGATGAAAGCGGGTAATTAAGTCAGGAGCATTAACGTGCCGAGCAGGCACCCATTCAGGGTGAGGGAAATGTTTCCAGTGGACGAGATATTGCAGGGAGCCTCGAAGCTTTCTGGAATCCAGTGTCCTTTAACTCAAAATGCTGGTGTCCATCAATCATGATTGGAAGGGGGGGTGGAGACGGGTGCCAGCAGTGCGAGGCACGAAAATGTTTCAGCGAACTGCAATGAAAGACAAGATGGAGGTGTTTTAAATTATGAGGGAGTTGAAGCTTCACAGCCACAGTATTAATGCTGTCAATGATAGGAAAGGGCCCAATAAATTTGGGAGCCAACTTTTTGGATGGTTGGGAGGATCTGATATATTTGGTGGACAGATAAACTTTATCTCCAACTTTAAAGTCATTAGCAGGGGAACAGTGCCGGTTGGCCTGTGTTTTATAGGCAGCCTGGGCGTCAGCCAAGGCTTGTTGAATGACTGGCCATGCGTGTGAAATGCGGGTCCCCCAGTCAGCCGCTGAGCCAGAAGGGGAGGAAGGCTGGGGTAGTTCTGGAATAGGTACAAAGTCATGTCCATTAACAACTTGAAAAGGGGTTTTCCCAGTACTTTGGTGCACAGCATTTATATGCCACTTCAGCAAATGGGAGTAAGTCAACCCAATCATCCTGATGGTAGTTAATGTAAACTCTAAGGAACTGCTCTAAGGTAGCATTAAGAATCTCAGTTGAACCATCCATTTGAGGATGCAAAGTAGTTGACAGAGCCTGCTTGGTGCCAATCAACTTCAAAAATGATTTCCAAAATTGAGAAGTAAACTGTGTTCCGCGATCAGAAATTAAGCAGGAGGGGCTACCGTGTAACCTGTAGATATGATGTAAGAAGAGCTTGGCCAATTGTGGGGCAGTTGGCAACGAAGCACAAGGGATAAAATGAGCCTGCTTTGAGAAAAAGTCTTTAACCACCCAAATGACTGTTTTCTTTTGGCTGGGGGGTAAATCTACAATAAAATCCATAGAGGTCTGCCCCTAGGCTCTCTTGGGGTCAGCCACCTTTTGTAACAGTCCCTGTGGCTTGCCTTCTTTACGTTTAGACATGGCACACATAGGACAAGTGGCCACATATTCCTTTACATCACTGCAAAGTGTGGGCCGCCAAAACTGCTGACGAATTAGGTGCAAAGTTTTGACAAATCCCAAACGGCCAGAGTCTATGTTCCACCCAGCATAAGCCATCATCAAAAGTTACTTTGTCTCTATGAGATTGCAACCAAGTGTGTCAAAAATGTCAGCTAGCTGTCCAGCATGTTGAGGGAGATGAGAAAGAGCATCAGCTAGAAAGTTTTTCTGCCCTGGGAGGTACTTTAACTGGAAATTAAAATGGCTGAAAAACTGAGCCCAATGAATTTGCTTAGGGCTAAGTTGGTGAGGTGTGCGGGGTGCTTCTAAGTTTCTATGATCCATCCACACCTCAAAAGGAAATTTGGCACTGTCCAGTAGGTGGCGCCAAGTCTCTAGAGCTGCCTTAAAAGCAAAAGCTTCCTTTTACCAAACATGCCAGCGTCGCTCAGCATCAGAGAATTTCTTGGACAAATAAGCACAGGGTCGCAATTTGTTTTCAGGGTCCTTTTGTAACAAAATAGCCCCAATGGAGGTGTCAGAAGCATCCACTTGCATGACAAAGGGGTGATCAGGATCTGGGTGCTGCAAGATAGGCTCAGCTGTAAAAAGCAGTTTGAGTTTCTTAAATGCAGCCTGGCAATTGTCAGTCCAGTGCAGCACAGCCTCTGGATTTTTTACTTTTTAGGTTTTGCCTTGCCCCTTTGTTTTTAATAAGTCAGTTAGAGGCCGCACTATCTCCATGAACCCCGGAATGAACTGTCTGTAGAAATTGCTGAATCCCAGAAAATTTTGTAATTGCCTTCTAGTACGAGGTCGTTCCCAAGCCAAAATTGCTTGTATTTTGGCTGGATCCATCTCAATGCCCCATACAGAGACTCTATAGCCAAGGTAGTCGAGCTGTGTTTTATGGAATTCACATTTAGACAGTTTTGCATAGAGCTTTGCCTCCCTAAGCTTGCTCAGGACCTGCCTCAGAAGGCGTTCAGGCTCTTCCTCTGTTTCGGTGTAAATCAAAACATAATCCAAGTAGACCAACACCCCTTTAAGCAGATGGTCATGTAGTACTTCATTGATTAATTGCATGAACACTCTGGATGCTCCCGCTAGCCCAAAAGGGAGGACTTTGTATTGGAATGATCCCAATGGGCAATTAAAAGCAGTTTTCCACTCATCCCCTTCCTTTATACGAATATAAAGTATGCCTCTCACAGAACTAATTTGGAAAAGATTTTTCCTTTGGAGAGGTGAGCCAACATGTCCTTCATGAGAGGGAGAGGGTATTTGTTCATGATGGAAACCCCATTTAACCCTTGGTAGTCCATGCAAAGTCTCAGCATGCCATCTTTTTTTCTCTGAATAATACCGGTGCCCCCACCGGGGAGTTGGCAGACTCAATAGAGCCGCACGCCAAATTCTTATCGATAAAGTCCCTCAGAGCATCCAACTCCTTTTGGGTCATAGGGTAAATTTTTGGCTTGGGCAATTGTGTGTCTGGGACCAATTCAATGGCACAGTCAGTCTTCCAGTGAGGGGGTAACTGATCTGCCTCCATCTCCCCAAATACATCTGCAAACTCACGATATTGATGAGGCAGCTCCTCCAGCCCTGGCAGTACAGGAAGTGCCTGGCTGACCCCCACCTTGCAAACTCTGGCTCAGGTGGCCACTACTTCTGTGGGGCCATTGTAAAATCCATCTTTGAAAGTCACAGTCCTGTGCTCCCAATTTATATAAGAATTTCGATGTTTCAGCCAGGCCATGCCCAATATTACTGGAGGGCTTCCTGCTGGGGCTACCACAAACTTTAAAGTCTCTAGGTGGCTGCCCACTTGCATTGTCACAGCCCAGTGAAATGAGTGGCTGGACCGCCCCCCCCCCCAGCTTCCGAGCCATCCAGCTGGGTGAATATTAATGGGTGTTTTAGAGGGAAGCTTGGAAGGTCCAATGCCATGACTAGATTGGGATGAATCAAACACCTGGAACATCCAGAGTCAACCAAAGCCCAGACTTCGGTAGATTTCGTTTGGGCTGCTAGTTTCACTTTCAACATCAAAGTGAGGCAATCATCACTCACTATAGAGTCCTCGCACCCATCCTCCTCCTCCTGCTCACTGGCGCCCTTCACAGCAGGCAGCTGGAGTTTCCTGCTGGTTCCTTTATTTCGCCTTCTGATTCCTCCAAGAAATACACCAAATCCTCAGCCTCTATTGCTCCCTTCGCTGTTGTCATTTTACGTGTGGTTGGTGGTGACTTGGCTGGCAGTTTCCCCTGCTTGGACTCAGCTCTTCCACTCGGGCATTCAGCTGCGTGGTGCCCCTCCTTCCCACAATGAAGACACTGATCCCCGGCATAGCGGCACTCCCTCTCTTCGTCCCAAGGCTTGGGGCTTCGTTTAACAGCTGTAGCTTCACTCCTGGGGCCTCTGGCAGTCGGGTGAGCTCTCTCGGGTTTACGGGTTTGTAAAAAAATATATCGGGCATTCTCAGCCTTCCCAGCCAAGCAAATCCAGTCATATAGTGAGGTGGGGCCATCTCTACCCAATGCACACCTCAGAATGTCTCTGTAAAGGCCCTCTTTAAAGTATTCGATCAGGGTTGACTCTGACCAATCAGTGATTTTGCCAGCTAGTGCCTTAAATTCTAACGCATAATCAGCCACCAACATCTGGCCTTGGGAGAGCTCCTTTAAATCATCGAAGCTATCTAGAGCAGCGGAATCAGCATCATGTAGTTGGATGTACCAGTCTGCTGCTCTACCCTTGAGCTTGGTGGCAATGGGGTTAATTTTGGATTCCCCTGTGGGGAAGCATGCACCAAATTACCTCATATAACTTGGCATTGGTCAGAAAGAATGACAGCCTCGTCGGGTCTCCATTAAATTTTACTGAAAAGTCTCTCACTCCTCCCCTGGTTGGACCCAGTCCTGCAGCCACCTGGGGGCTGTCACTCCAAGTGACGGAAGGCCTAGCCCTGCGCAGTGGGGATATGGAAGGCCAGGCTCTGCACGGCGCGGACCCACCCCTGGCAGGCTTCCATCCCCGATCAGCCGCTGGCCTCGGGAGAGGTATGGGAGAAGGCTGCTGATGGGTATCCTCCCCTCGTCTCCCTTGTCTCTCCATCAACATGGACAGGTTCTTTAACAAACACTCCAGGGATTCCATTTTTGCTTCTAGCACTCACAGGCTCTGGGGGGTTGGAGAGTCCCCTCTCACCTGCCCTCCTGGTGTCCCATCTGTCGACAGTGTGGTGGATTCCTTCTCCAGTGTCAGCAGCAATAGGTACTTCCAGGATGTCCCTGATGTCCCCTGCTGCGGGTCACCCACCTCATCCAAGACAATTAGCTCGCTAATTGACTCCATGGGTACTGGTCCTCCACTCAACACCCCACTGCTCTCTGTCTCCCCCGAGTCCGATTCTGAATCTGATGACTCTTTTGGAGGGTTCAGGGTAGCAGACGGCTCCGAGGAAGTGTCTTGCCTTCCGCTCCTGGTTGCAGGTTCAGGAGCTGAGCTGGTGGGCTCCTCAGGTCCTTCGGCGCTCATTTGCAATTCAGCCATTGTTAGCTATAATCCCTCACAAGAAGTGGTTCTTGGTAGGAGCTAACAGTTTTATAGTATTCTCAGCTTTATGTAATGATTGCCTATTCAAAATCACCATCAGACTCACACAGGGCTTTCATGGATATCTGATTTAATAATGAATAGTATGCAGGATCACAAGCAAAGCTGAGAATAGTAAAAGCGTGGGATGTCTCCCAATAAATCCCCAAGCAACTCCCAGTCCCTCCCCCCAAAGTCAGTACAATTCCATGCCCACAGGTGCCCCTAACGGTTCCTGCTGGTCTGTGGGAAACGTCCTTGACAAGGCGAGATAACCCAAACATGCATTCCTCATTCTTCACTCCTCGCATCGCAGCCTGGTACAAGGAACAGGAGCAGCCCCCTCCCATACAGCAACTTGTGTCAGCCCCATGGCATGGGAACCCGTTACAATGTTTTTCAGGAACATTGGAACAGTAACCATGACATACTGCCCCCCTGGAAAAAGAAAACTTAAAAAGGAAAGGTTAATAATAAGCAAGAAGCTAAATATGCGGCTTGTCAGGATAGGCAAAATGAAAGCAGGTAATTACGTCAGGAGCATTGACGTGCCAAGCAGGCACCCATTCAGGGTGAGGGAAATGTTTCCAGTGGACGAGATATTGCAGGGAGCCTCGAAGCTGTCTGTTCATTCACTGCCAATATTGCAGAAAAGTTGCTTTTATTGAAATATCAGGAATACAAAACCCTTCTAATGTACCTCATTAACTATCTATTGAATTTGTTGTGTAAAGAGTTTAGATGTAACAGATTTTCACACAGCATTTGGAAAGATATGTTTATCCTTTCCAATCTCCCAAAACAGTAGACAGAAAATATTCATTAAGCTTTTATGAAAACATAGGGAATGTTTTTGCTGTAATACAAATAACAGCCCTTGAACCATTTAATCAAAAGCCATAGACAAGACAATTTCTAACTTCTGGATTTATTTGTAAGACTTGTCAAATCAGTATAAATTAATTTAGTTTTACTGTCTTTTCTTATATAGTATTTTGGAAGAATTCATTAAAAAGATGGCAGTATTGTTAGCCACATGACGGGCATGTGCAGGGAGGGGTCAAAAAAGTCAAATTGATGGTTGTGACTGTGCATTCAGACCCCTGCTCCTTTTTTACATGTATTGTGTGTTTTACATGATGAGAAAAAAGTTCTGGAAGTTGAAGTCCACACATCTTCAAGCAACCAAGGTTGAGAAACACTGCTCTAGATACTATTATCTGTTTGCAACATGGTGTGCATATGGGCTTCATTAATCAGGCTCCTTGCATCTTCTGATGGCCTTAGACTCCGTCTTCCAGAACTATGCGTTATTATCTGCACCAAGTTGGCTTTTGCTAAAACAGCACCAGGACCAGAATCATCAGCACTGAAAACACATCAGACAGGCCGTGGATTTTATATACTCACATGTTGAAAAGTTCTCATGCATCCAAGTTCACAATCTTAACTTTTGAGATTACCTACTAGATGTGATAGCACTAATGTGTTCAACACAGTTGGGCCTCAACCACTTTGTAAGAAGGAGTAGAAAGGAGGGCAAAACATGGCTAGGCAGGGTCAATGTAGAAGACTCTCTAAGCCTAGAACATATGTTGCCCCAGCTTCTTTTTCAGAGTACCTTCCTTTCAGCTGATCAAACATCAGCAAGTGGCTAAGATGATACCACATTGAGCATAAAAATATAAGAAGTTAAGGCACTCCTTTCCAGCAGCCCCATTTTATATCTATGTTTTGCATGTCTTTCCACAGGAGTGGGGCTGCTCCATGCTTAAGCTTGCTAGCATCTGTAGTTTAGCCTCGAGACTCTCTTTTTATCAAGGGTTCTTCAAGTGGATGTATGTTTATAGAATTATAACCTCTCTGTTCCCCATTTGTACAGATATGAACCAGAGCCACAATCACCTTTCAGTGCCAATTACCATCAGTGATGCTCCACCCTGCATTGCAAGCTTACTGGATAATGAAGAGAGCTGGGACTTCAACATTTTTGAACTGGAAGCTGTTACAAATAAAAGGCAAGCCTTATGTCTGCGTCCATTAGATTGATATAGAAGTTGCAGGCAATTGCTGAACAAGCTTTGGCATAAATGAACTTTGTATGGCTTATTTATGATTGACTTGGCTGTGTTACCTAGCTCTGGCAGGATTATGAATGTCAATAGAGTAAGACCTGTCAAAGCTGTGTTTTCCTTTCTGTGCTTCCAGGTTAAGATGCAAGTGGTTTGTAAATTCTAAATATGCTAAAAATATCCTTTTTAATTCCATCTGATCATTTTCTTATTGTTTTCTAGAAATGTATATATCAATCTTAACCAAGTAAGTTTTACTGTCTGGCTAATAGCATGTTATTCTGGGCTGACAGTACTTTAGGATGGTACAAAATAGCATTTATTGTCATTCACAGCTTTCCTAAAGTACAGAGGTTTTTAAATGAAACTTTCCCTAAAATCCTGTGCTAATATTGTACATTTCCAAATAAATAACTTGTTTAAAAGTAAATTTCATTAATGCTGTCTTCGTTCGTCTCCCAGATCCAGTCTTTTTAATATAATTTTTGTAGTGTAAGTTTTTTTAATACAACTAATCTATTTCATATGTAAGTTTCAAGAAGATTCATAAAAAACATTTCATATTTGTCATAAACAAACATTTTTAGGTGAATTTTTGATCAGAAAGGATAGACTAACTGCTAAGCAGACTGTTAAATGTTGCTGTGATGAATCTGTTTTGGTGCATCTTTTAAATCTATTCCCATAGAAATTCATGGTCAGTTTCTTTGAAATTTATAAATTAAACCTAGATATATCATGTTTCTGTCGCTTGTGACTTTTATGGATGGAACTCCCTACAAGGACTTCCTCACAGAATCACATCTTTTTTTCTGCTAAATTTTACCTCAAAATCCTCTCATTCCATGAAGGATGTTGTTGTATCTCTTCACTCCCAAATGAGACTAAGCTACAGAGTATTTCAGAGTATTTCCTTATTACCTTTCCCTCTTTAAGCCAGATTTCATTAAACATGAATTTTGGGTACCCTCAGTCACAATAATGTTTGTTGCTAATATGGCACCTGTCGTTTTTCTAATCCTTTCATCTGAAATTGCAAAGACTCCTTTCCTGCCAGATGTTAACACAGAATGAAAACTGTTACTGGTGCCTGCAGCTGGGATGATGATTGCCGTTGGGATGGTAACTCCTGTGCATGTGAAAAGGAATTGGGGAACACCAAAGATACATTTCAGATAATGTGTAGTTTGGACCTTCACTTCCTTCCTTTAGTCCCTCTTCTCTAAATTTTTTCAACTGACAACAATTTAGCTAGTAATCTTTGGAAAGATGGGACCCTGTACCTTTGCTCATGAGAAAGCAAGAATGGGGGTATAATTTATCTAATAAAGTTAAACTATCAGTAACCGAAGTCTATAAACATAGGAAGTTTGATGGTGAGTGATCTTGTTTCTTGGTTCCCATCTTGTTATGTTCCAGGCCATTGGTTTACCTGGGTTTGAAAATTTTTTCCCGTTTTGGCATCTGTGAATTCTTAAACTGTTCTGAAGCCACACTGCGAGCATGGTTCCAAGTGATTGAAGCGAACTACCACTCTTCTAATTCCTACCATAACTCCACCCATGCAGCAGATGTCTTGCATGCTACAGCATTTTTTCTGGGGAAAGAAAGAGTTAAGGTACAGCTTGTGTTGATAATTATGTATCCATGTTCAAGTGTTATTAACACTTTCATTTTATAAGAAAGAAGGAAGATCAGTTAAGAAGATCAGTGATTTCAAAACCACAGGAAGATGGGTTTAGGTCAAATGCTGAGGAAAAGGCATCTATCTTTCCTTTATTAACTGATTTCCTATGGTAAGAAAAAAGATGGAAGTTAGAGAAAACTAAGAGGAAGTTACAAATGGATGGAGATATCAGATTCCTCCCACCATGATCAAACAGGTTGACAATGGGATAGGGCAACAACACAATCAAAGGCTTGTCTATAAGCACCCTAACTGGAAGCCTTTTCCAAAGTACTAATTCAGAATCTTTCATTGAATAGAAAAAAAATCACAGTGAGATGGCATACCAAGTTCAGTCCTGCTTAGCTTTTTCAAGACAGCCAAGGTTGGCTTGGTGCTTCCATCTGCTGTGATGCAGCTGTGTAGCCAGAGGTGTCTGCAATGCACATACAAAACAGCTTCATTTGCATTGGTGTGGCCACCATCTTGACTTTTGTGACCATGCCCTGCAGATACCCCAGAATGCAATTTTGCATTGAGTCTGCATTTTCCTAACTACTGTATTTACAAGAATAAGTAAACTATTAAGAATCACAGGGAAATGTCACCTCAAAATGTTATTGAAGAACAATGTATATTGTCTAAATTAATCCAAATATGGATGCAGATCTATTGATGACTTTTTAGCTGATAAAGACTTAATTTTTCCTTCTAGGGAAGTCTTGATCATTTAGACCAAGTGGCTGCATTAATAGCGGCAACAGTTCATGACGTGGATCACCCAGGACGGACCAACTCTTTTTTGTGCAATGCAAGCAGTGAACTGGCTGTTCTCTACAATGACACTGCTGTCTTAGAAAGCCATCACACAGCTCTGGCCTTCCAGCTGACAGCAAAAGACAACAAGTGCAACATTTTTAAAAATCTCAACAGGTTAAGTTCTTCAAACTTTTCTTTGATTTGGGCCTGGGAATAGTTTTGGATCTGTGTGCAGCATGTGAAATTAGTCTCCTCCAACGTTTTGATATACAGTGTATATATAATATAGCAAAGTGCTGAAATTCATGAATATCAGTTCACCAGAACATCCACATCTGAAAGATTTGATTGCATGCGATTCCAAAAGAAATTCACATTTATATCTCATGTGAATGTCAGAATTCTTTTCATTTTGGAGATAATGCGTTTGCATATAGTGTGTACTAAATAGGTTGCAAATTAATGTGTTAGTATGAAAATGTATTTCTACTATGGAAAGATATATAATTTATTATTTTAACACAGGGAATGTAATAGTGTGTGGTTCCAGAAAACTAATTTGGGGAATTGATTTTTGCTTTATTAATTAACTAATATAAGACCAAATACCAACATCATGAGAGCCAGTTTGGTGTAGTGGTTAAGGCATCAGGCTAGAAACCAGGAGAACGTGAATTCTAGTTCCACCTTGTGCACAAAGCCAGCTGGGTGACCTTGGGCCAGTCATTTTCTCTCAGACGTAGGAAGGAGGCAATGGCAAACCACTTCCAAAAACCTTGCCAAGAAAACTTTAGGGACTTGTCCAGGCAGTCTTCAAGAATCAGACACGTTTGAATGGATTAAAAAAAACAAAACCAACATCATAATATCCAAAGAAACACAAATACTGAATCCAGTATTGTATAAATATTAACAATATATAATGTAAATTAACAGAACAGTGATGTAAACAACATTTATAATCCAATAGGATATAAGCTTTATTAAAAATAAAATTATGAAGTACACAGAATGTAAATGAATGGGCAAACTGGTATTTTACAAGACAGACATAGGATAAAATTGAATAGTGACCACAACTAAGTACTAAGTACTGCAACTAAGAAAGGAGCCTACTTGCCCATAAAAGGAAAACAAAGATAAACTGGGAAGAGGAATGGAATGAAACAGCCGTACCTTTTAATAATCAGAAGTTTTGTAATTGGTCACATCCACCAAAGTAGTAATTTTGTCACTGAAGAAGCTTTACTCTTTCAACAGCAGCCATCTTATGAGAGCATGCCAAAACATGCTCCCAGAATTAACCCCCACCCCAGAGGATGTCTACTCTTGAGTTTGTGGCCACCTCAGATGCCTGTTTGCATGGGCCTCAAAAGCTAAAGCCCAGTTGTAGTGCAGTCAAAATGGGTGGATGTATTAGTAACACATAATTGCTGTGCTGCAAGGAGATACCTGTATAGTCAAAAATGCATTCACCAATGTTATCCACAGTAAATGGGAAATCAGGAAAGGAATCAATCCCACCAAATATATTCAGATTGCTCTTTCTCTTTCCAGAAATCATTATCGAACTCTTCGCCAAGCAATTATTGACATGGTCCTGGCAACAGAAATGACAAAGCACTTTGAGCATGTCAACAAGTTTGTGAACAGCATCATCAAGCCCATGTCTGCAGATGAAAGCAACTCCAATGTAAGCAGCAGGGCTTGTGACTAAACCAAAGCATTTCAGTCAGATGTCTTTTCTCAGCTTTGATCATCTTTCATTCATATGATAGCAGTATTCTAATGGGAACAAGGGAGATTTGCATTTCATTTTCAACCATATGTGTCCATAATTTTGTCAGAGTATATCCTCCTTTTTAATGTTTGTATTTTGAATTATTAATGTAATGCATGCTTCTTCATAATTCAAAGATTTTACCAAAATGGAAAGACTGGGTAACTTGGAAATTATTAGCAATAGCTAGTAATAAAATAGCTTTTTGAATGATACATGTGATCATACAAAATGGCCTTAATTAGTGTAACTCGGGATAAATCAGAAGATTGGTTCACCCAACCAGTTCTTTTATCTCTTTCTGACTGGCCATGGTTCTTACAGTTTTCAGTGTGATCTTGCTGCATAAGGAGTTTACATTTTGGTCTAACAAATGAGCTGTTGTAATAAAATGCTGCAACATGCAGTGGTTCTAAATTGGTCTACAACCACTTCACACCATTCCATCCCTCCCTTGAAAGAAAAATCAGAACAAAACCTGAGCCTCTGGTTTTTTATTTTAAATTCTCTGCAGTCAGGTAGCATTCATTGAATACTGAAAATGCTCAGTCTAAAGTTTTTTAGTTCTTTTTCAAACCTTAGTGTTCTCTGATTCTGCTGATCCTCTTTCTTTTCTATGAATGGTGCCATCACTGAATACATAAATACGTATAAGCGCCCTTAATTGAAGACTGGTACTTGTATGTATTTAGCAGTGCAAATACATATATTGCATTTAGTATAACCCAAACACCATATTCTTTTCTCACATAGTAATGAAGGCATAAATAGACTTTAGATTTACAAGTAAAACAATAGTTTTATCTTTACAGATTTAGGAGACTTACTTACATAACTGTATTGATATAAATATCCCATGTGGAAAGTTTTCTAGAAATATATAAAGAGCCAGAGGAATGTTTGCAATAAATGCTTTTTACAATATGTACATTTTTCATATTGGGATCACCTATATCTACACTAATGGTTAGAAACAGCGGGCAGGATTCTTCTTTTTGCCTGTGGACAGTATGAGTGGAACCTCTTTTTTGCAACATGCATGTGATTGCACTAAAAACTCTTAATATAAATTTAAAATAACTTTAAACTGCCCTGTTCTCTACACAGTTTATTCTTCTTAATTCAGAATGCCTGAACAAAGTCAGTCTAACTGGCACAAGGTGATTCTTGTACTTAAGCTCAACTAATATTTGGTTGAACACCTTGCCTCCTAATACCTTGTGTTACCATAGATTCAGAAATGACTTTGCAATCATATAGAAGGGCAAATGAACATACTGGTTTCTTTTGAAAAAGAGAATAGCTTCAATCCTAGAAAACTGGAGTGGTGGTGAGGTGTTGCATATAGTTATACTAAAGCCAACTGCTTGGTGGAACTTAGAGGCACATTGATTGATTGTTCAAATTTCTATCACTGCCTATCTCCCCCACATAGGGGGACTCTGGGTGGTTTACAGTAAAATTTACAACTTAAAACCATCAAACGCATAAGTTACAAAAAATCTGACATAAAAATAGAATATAAAATATAAAATCCAAGTGGCACAGATTTCGTTCGGTAGGGAGAACTCTACGACAGCAGCTACCCCCAGGAAGAGCTATTGCCCTACCCATCCCAGGCAAGGTGGCAGAACCAGGTCTTCAAATCCTTCCGGAAGGCCAGGAACGAAGGGGCCTGCCTCACCTCCGGGGGCAGAATGTTCCAAAGGGCGGGTGCCACTGCAGAGAAGGCTCATTTCCTGGACCCCACCAGATGGAATTCTCTTATAGACAGTGTCCATAGCATGCCCTTTCTGCATGACCAGGTGGGACAGGTCGATGTTATGGGGATGAGACAGTCCCTCAGGTAGCCTGGCCCCATGCCATGTAGGGCTTTAAAGGTCATAACCAACATCTTGAATTGTACCCAGAAGCAAACTGGCACCCAGTGCAGCTCACACAGCAGTGTTGTTACATGTGCAAAACTTGGGGCACCCATAACTGCCCACACAGCCATATTCTGGACCAGCTGAAGCTTTCAGATACTCAAGGGTAGGCCCATGTAAAGCGCATTGCAGTAGTTGATATGGGAGATGACCAAGGCATGAGTGACTGTTTGGAGGGCATCTCGATCCAGGAAAGAGTGTAACTGGTGCACAACATGAAGTTGTGCAAAGGCCCTTCTGGCCATGACTGCTACCTGCTCTTCAAGCAGGAGCCATGAGTCCAGGAGGACCCCCAAGTTCCACACTGGGTCTGAACGGGGCAGTGCAACTCCATCCAGAACTAAAGATGACAACTTCCTGGATACCAATGAGCCATTAACCCACAGCCACTCCATCTTACCAGGGTGAACCAGCACAAAACCACACTGCCCACCCACAATTCCCTGAGCTGCCCCAAAAGGATACCATGGTTGATGGTATCGAAAGCTGCTGAGAGGTATCCAAGATTTATCATTGTGTTGGCTGTTCTGCCAGTTGACAAGTGAGCCAAAAACATTTGTCAAAGATTTTCAGGCATGCATACATACATTGCAACTCCTCCTCCTACATACAACTGCCAGAGTATCTAGAGTTGCAACCATGTGTTTATTTAGGGAAAGTAGAGGCTTGGTTTGGGAAAGAGGAAATGCTCTGTAAGGTTTACCAGGCATTTACTTCTTATTCATTAGATGTTACAAATAGTATACATTGTTATACAGTATACAGTATAATGCAAGTTTACAGCTTTTTATACTTTTGTTTTGATGGTAGGCTGTTGATACACTGTTTTTATGATACTTTGCATTTGTATAATTGAAGCTTTGATCACCAGTTCCAACACTGGAAGAGGTTTTTTTGGCACCTAGGAACTGCCGGTCAAAGCAACTTGCAGTTCTTCACTTCACAGTTACTAGCATGGGGGCCACATTGTCTCACAATGAAGCTCTGAAGGGATGCTGTGCTCAGGTATCACCAAAGCAAAGTGCAGTATATTTTGAAGGTTTGCACAGCCTAATTCCAAGTGGGATTTCTATTTTTCTATAGTTGCTCGGGCATTTGACACTTGTGAGCCAATGCATACATAAAAATCAATTGGTTTACTGAAGTAATAAATGCAGTGTCTGCAACTAATATTCTATTATTAAAAGTACTTTAAGATGTGGGGGGCAACACATGACAGAAATGTGTTTGTAGTATAGCAGGCTTGAATAATTCAGTGGCAAAAGACAGACACATCTAAAGAGGAACCCTCATCCCTGTTTTGGCTGATTTGCTGTCATTATTACTATAAATTGAGGTTTACAGTATTTCTCTAACAACCTTGAATTCATTAGAATGAATTCTAAGACTGCCCAATAATCAGTTTTCTGAGGATTGTACAATAACACACAAACCACCAAATCACCCCCTAAAGCAATGAAAAACCATAAATGCAGCACATTATTTCAGTTAAAAAGTTACTGTGCCTTCCAATAAGTCTAAGTAAGGAAGTAACTTCTTCACTCGCTCAAATCTAACTCCTGAATTCCCACCAAAACTCCATCAAGTGACTGTATAATTTTCCTTAGATTATAGTGCATATTTACAGAGTGTTACGGTAACATTATATAGTGACTATGGGCAGTAATGCAAACCCACACTATGAATATCCGTTTTCCAGAATGAGAGTGGTAATCGTGAATATACAAACAGTCTCAAGAACTTTCCAGATAACCAGACATTGATCAAGCGCATGATGATAAAATGTGCAGATGTTGCAAATCCATGTCGTCCCCTAGAATTGTGTATTGAATGGGCTGGGAGAATTTCTGAAGAATATTTTGCCCAGGTATGAATTTACTGTTGTTATAAAATGTATAGAGAAACATTTTAGTTTATCATTCTAAAAGCTAATGCTTCTGAAGTAATCAAATTAACATGAAAAGTTGAATGTAATTATTTTATTCGCTTTGGTGAACAACTATTTCCCATTCCCCATTTTTAAAAAAATTATTCCATTTGTATGGTTGCCCTACATACGTATTTGACTCTGGGTGATTAACATTGTGTTAAAATGGATAATCTGCTCCTCAATCATCTTGTAAGAGACAGCACTTAATGCCAGAGCCATAACTTCAGCTTCCCACCATGTTAAATGGCTGAAAAGAGGAATTCTGATCTTGTTCATGAGAAAAGCAGCAGCAAAATAATCCTAAAAAAGAAGTGAAATGCTACTTCTCATGCACATGATCTGTAAAACTTCTATTTATCTTAGGATACTTCGATTAAAGCAGAAAATGATTTACCAATCCCAAATGATTTTCCCTTACAAAAAGTGGGATAGTAGATCTTTCCTTCTGATCCAGTTTAATTTAGGATCACATTTTCAGTTGTTAGCAAAAGTTTCAGTTGTTTTCATTGAGACATTTAAGTTTTTGTTGCTAGATCAGCTTTAACCCAATAACTGATTATACAATGGACTGTTCATCTACTTTTGTAATTTTCATCCTGGCTGTAAAGTTGAAAAATTCCCCCCACAGACTGATGAAGAAAAAAAACAGGGCCTACCGGTTGTGATGCCCGTATTTGATCGAAACACCTGCAGCATCCCTAAGTCTCAGATATCCTTCATTGATTACTTTATAATGGACATGTTTGATGCTTGGGATGGTAAGAATTTCCATTTTCCCTTTTCCCTTTTGAGGAATGCATTTTTTATTATTTTGCCAAACAACCCAACTGGGATGATGCATTAAAGAATATCCTTGATCTTTCCATTATTGTACACTCTGAGGGATTTTGTACACCATTGTTCTGGCAAGAGGATACTGGGGGAAGGGGGGGCACCTGTTCCCACTGATTATGTGGCCTTACTAGGTGAAAAAAAGCTTCAGGTTCTGTGCTAGTTACAGTATTTTAACACTATTTTTAAAAGGCTAGCTTGGAGGAAGATTATTTTTAGATGATAGCTGTATGCGAATTAACAAAAACTCTAATTCTACAGCTGTTTGTTTTTAAATCTGGCAGAATCACTGAGTTACTGTAGGCAAAATGAAACCATCCACCTACAAAAGGAAGATATGTCAGTAGGAAGAACTGCATGGTTTCTCAAACAATATAGGTGTGTGATGAAAACCAGTTCCATAAGGAATGGCCATGCTCAGTGCTCACAGAATGCTGATTATTGGTGGGAAAAATGTTAAAAGCTGGGATGTACAGCAAGAATTACTGGAGGACTCTGAAATTAGCTCAATGGATTTGCAACTCCCATAAATGAATTGGAATGTAATTATATGAATCAGAATGTAATTATCTACTTCTCCAAATTTCACAAATATTTAAATATGAATTTTCATGTACTTTTAAAAATGACTAAGTCAGATGCATGATGGAGCAAATTTGTTACTGAACACGTGCAAAAAATTAAGCTTTAAACTGGAAATGACATCCCACATTCTGTTGTAGACTACAGTTGGAAAAACAAAACTTTGAAGAGGAGGGTTAAGTTACATACTGTAGCTGTGCTACTGGCTAAGCATATAAAATGATGATTCTTTATATACTGCTAACAGCTGATCATCCTAATCATGCAAAGGCTGAAAGACTGCAGAAATGCTTTTTAAAACAAGTATGGCATTGCTTCCCCACCCACCTCTGTCTCTCTTAGCATTTGCACATCTACCTGATCTGATGCGACACCTAGCAAATAACTACAAACACTGGAAAAAACTAGACGAATCAAAGTGCAGGAGCCTTCGCCTCCCTTCAGAGAATCCTCTTGGAAGCTGAAGAAACGAAAAGAAAGATCATGGCCTACCACTTACACTGTGAACACTGGTACAGACCCAGGAAGGGTAGAATTTCCTTCACAATGAAGTAACCAACTGGGAAATGAGGAGAAAAATATTGTTTCTCACTTTTAAATAGTTCAAAATTCTATAAAACTATGGGCTTTTTTTTATATAAAGGAGATAATTTAAGAAATTTATATAGCATAAGAAATGCTATATAAAAGCTATCCTGTTTTTTTGTGGAACACCAGATCCTTTTAAGGGTAGTTTTATAAAATTGTTGTATAGTTTATTAGTGACCCAAAATCAATTATACACATAAAAGAATATCAAACAATGAAAAAGTAGCTTCTTTGAAAAAATTATGAACAATATTTAATTTAAAGTTTATTTTAGAAAAGCCTTGTTCATAGCAAGTATCTTCTACATTATACACAGGTCACTTTTTTTGACCCCGAGAACCATCCAAGCTGATGTGCACACTTGAATCCTTCACCCACAGGCACCCTAGGGCAGTGTTTCTCAACCTTGTCAGCTTGAAGATGTGGGGACTTCAACTCCCATGGCTGGCTGGGGAATTCTGGGAGTTGAAGTCCCCACATCTTCAAGCTGACAAGGTTGAGAAACACTGCCCTAGTGCCTCACCCAAATATGGCGATACCTCATTTCCCACTGTGTCTACTCCCAGGATCTATTGCAGATCTCTGGTTTCCTCCTGCCACAGCAGCAGGAGCCAGAGATCCAACCCCTTTAGACAGAGAGTCAGTCTTATAAGGGCCCGTTTGCTGCTTCCTTCCAATTAGTACAGCAAAAACCCCTCTGCTGACTCGTTGAATGACAAATATTTTCTTAATATAATTGCCGATCTGTCAGACTTCGTTCTCATTTATACATTTATGACTACTGTGATTCAAGCCTGTCTGTGCAAAGAGCTCTCCTCCCTATGCAGGCTTCCCAGCAGATTTCATTATCAGGGGCAAGTTTGTATGCACAGAGATCGCTCCATCATTGGCCCTTTGCTACAGTGAGGACTTGCTGCACACTGTGATTTCTATACACAAGAAGTCCTTGTATGTGTTTTGCTTGTTAAACAAATCTTTTAGAAAATTATAGTTGGTGATACAAATTCACAAATTAAACAAATCCATACTTTTCTCTGCCTTTTTATAGATAACATCAGCCATATATGAAAGTCTAGAGAAGTAGTACAATGAACAACTAGCACCCCATCCTAAAACATTTCTTTGCATCTGCAACAGTATGTCATGCTCTATGATGTTGTACAGTTCCAGATTACATCTACATGCTTAGAATAGGGATTGCTGGTACAGATCTTATGAGCAGAAAGTGACAGATGCTTTATACACATGAGCCGTAAATAAAAGAAATCCTGCTTATATATTACGTAATATATGAGCCATATTCATGGAAATATTCCAGAATCTACACCCACACAAAGGCCTCCAACCCTCTTTCTTGGAGAAGGGAAAAGGATGCTCATCCCTCTGTGAGGGGTAAGAAACCCCAGTGCCTTGATGTCCTGGATTGCAGCCATAGCAATTACTCTGAAGATCTGAGTGTTAAGAACATAAACCACGTATATGCTGAATAGAGAAACCTCTAACATTAAAAAAGATGTACTTTAAAAAAAACCTAAAACAAACTAAATAATATAACCCTAATAAAATTGTGGTTCATATACTGAATGTAACTTTCTCATTCAAGTATGAAGTTTTTACCTTAGATGCCAAAGCACAAATATTTTTACATTTACTTTAATCATAATGGAAGACTATGATGGGGCTTGCAGTGGACAATGAATGAAAACGATGCTTTTAAACAACTGCCATTGATTTAAATTGAGATCACATAGGAGATAACATAGGAGCTATGCTAAACAAATTGAAGGGGTTTTTTTTCAGCACCATGACTTCTAGTTTTTATTAAAATAGAAGCATTCTTTAAATAAGCTCATGAGCTTAGACAATCTTTAACTTACTTGGCTCTTACTCAAACATTATTCTATTTAACTAATATTTTATATTGTGCTTTATAAGAGGCTCTTGAAAAATTGACATATAATGTAGAGTAGTATATTGCCCATCAAAAAGGACTCTGGTTCTCTTTTGCACAGAGTCAGAGAAAATAAAACAGGTGAAGTAACTGAAAAATGACAGTGATTGTAGCTTACAGAATGTGCCAACATTTTTCAATGTTTTGTATCAAATTATGTAAAGTAGTATTATACCCTCATAATTCCCATGCTGAGAAATGTACAAAAGCTATATTTTTCTTAAAACTGTAATAGGACCTAACTTTGGTTGCTATGTATTAAAGTGCTACATTGTGTTTAAAAATGTTGTGTTCACTGCAGAATTCGTCATTGCCATTATGTATTTCTGTCAAAGCCTATGACTTATTAAATTTTAATTAACTTTTATTCATATAGCCTTAGCTGCCATTTTATTTAGATCAGATTTGATCCAGCAGGAGAATCCTCATTCCCTTCTCCAACTGCTTCAAGAAAATTTGGCAGGGGATATTGTCCAAAACAGTGGAAGTGATAAGGCCCTGGGTCTGCAAAGGGGAAAAAGAAATTGATCACCTTCTGCTTTCATTCAGAGTGTTCTGAATTAACTCTGCTCAAGAGCTGCTCTCACTTGTGAAATAAAAAGTGAATTCAAATCTTTATAAACATGCCCATATTTTATTTTTCTGCATTGACACTATTCAGTTTATCAGTCACAAAATAATAAGCAATGAAGACAAAAGCCCTGAGTTTCAGGAATCCTACACTCCTGTATTTTACTTGTAGTGCTTTGTTAGCAAAAAATTTTGGCATGCAGAATTCCTCATCAGAGCTGGTTTTGCACATACAGTATATACTTCTACTGACTTGCACAATAACGTTTTTTGCTTACAAACTATCCTATGTAATATAGACTTTGAAAAATAAATATAGACTACACTACCTTGTCAAAATACTTGAGCTGGCAAATCATTCAGTGAGATCCTTTGCCTAAAAAAGTTTATTTTGTACAAATCTGCAAAATATCTCTAAAGCCCTACTCAATTCTCTATAGAAGTCTGCCTCAACATTCCATTTATTCCCATGACGTATATGGGGAAAGAACAGCTTGACAATCCACAGATCCTCAACTGTTGCTTCCTGACAGAGAGGACCCTTCAAACTCACAAATAATGTGGAATAACTATAAATTAGCACAGAAATTCACTGAAGACTTGTCTGGCCAGAATCCCAAAGTTTGGCATAAAGTCATAGTAAGTGTACTCATGATGCTCTATGTTAAATTAGAGCAATGCAAGGTCTGCAAAATGAAATACCAATTGATTGCTTCTATTATCTTTCATCAAATGCTATTTCTTTGAAATAATATTCTCCATTCTAGTCTAATATTTCGTGTCTAATAGGGCTGTACAGTGATTTGGATTCAAAGTCAAAAAGGTGCTTTGGAGCATGTGGGTACTCATATAACATCTGTCTGCCATTCCTTAAACCAAATTCAGCTTTTCCTGGGATCTGGCAAAGGGCAGTCATGTAGTCCTGGGACTTGAATCAGCTGCTCTAAGTAACTACGGACAGATGTCCCCACAGCCTCTGAAACACCTATGCCTTCAAATCCAAAGTGCTACACAGCCCTAGCATCTAATGTCATTATTTCATAGAGACTGGCAAAAACATTCTTCCGCTAACATATGCTATTCTGATTTAAAAAGCTATCTTGCTTCAAAAATAAAAAGATTTAGCTCAAGGGAGAGGGCCAAATGACAGTAGCCAGGAATTAAGTCCTACCCACCAGCATCACCTAACTCTCAAAGAGGAGCAGCCAGATCTTTTAAACTCCTCATTTTGGAAAAAAGGAAGGGGCAAACAAAAATTTGGAGAGTTAGTGACTGAATTCAAGCCGTATATACACTGGGTCCTTTGTTTCACCTGTCCTTCATCTTTTTCTGTAGCAAAAGTTAAGGAACAAATGAAGCACCTCTTCAAGACAGCGTCAGAATCTTGGTGCATTTATCTGGTGAAGAATCCAAAATTTGGAAATGTCCTTGACTAAGGCATTGTGGGCTAAATAGGAAGGCCAGTGCACCAAATATTTAAAATTACTTATATTTTATACATTACTTCATCTCTGACCTTAAGTGCAATCTTCAGTTTGTTCTAACTTATGAAATAATATTAAGCTGCGCAATCTAGACTCTCGTTCTCCATCTTTCCACAAAATAATAAGGTGATCAGCAGAGCATGTTGCTAGGCCATGTTCACCAAAGTAAAGGAACATCTGCAATAAAAAAAAAATCAAAATAATGTACTCAACTATCAGATGTCAGAAACATTCCTATTAAATAAAACTAGTCAAATAAGTACTTTCCCAAAATTGTAAATGTTAATTACAACATTAATGGAAAACTTTCACGATTCATCTTTAGGACATCAAAGCAAACTAACAATGGTAAAAAAAGTTTAGAGCAGCAATAAATAATGCAATGATAATTAATTCCAAAAGTGATCATAAAGGTCAAGATCTAAGAAGTGATTTGAGATACATTAAAAGGCTTGATTGCAGTGAATGAGGTTTTTGGCCTCTTTGTACAAGAAAACATTCCCATATCACAATAGGCCTTCACATTTTTTAACGAAATGAATCCAAAATGTCCTATGGAACTAGCTGCAAAGTTACCAAAATTAGAATAGTATGCCCACATGTTTAGGTGAAAAAGTTGATGATATATATTTATTTTATCTGTAGTATATAAACGCTATGTACATAGTATTGTGTGAAATTATTAATTAATCTGTTTTGATGTTGATTAAATCTGTATTTAGTTTTTAGTTTAAATATACTACTAAGTCTGCATGATAAAAGCTTCATTTAACAATAAACACTTAGCTAATAAAATGCAATGAAGGGCAATAGTTTAGTATCTTAGAATTCTGTGCAAGCGGAATATCAAATGAATAAACATATAGCAAAATTCTGTACAACTCTAGATATAGACAGATGGCTGAAGATAGATTGGTATCAATTGTACAAAGTGAAACTGTGGGCATAAATAGGTGACTTTTGTTAGAATGATATATTCTCAGTAAATAAAATTCTTGAGAGTCCATTTTTAAAGAGAGTCCATTTTTATAGACAGAGATGACTGCACAAAGCATATTATATGGTTCATTATGTGTGAAAAACAGAGTTTTTAGGAAACATTTTAAACATGATCATGACAAAACAAATATGTGATTTCATATATAGCTGAACAAACATTTGCTACATTTTTTCCTGCACCGATGCAGGAATAGGGTCACCCATAAAATGGTCTTAGGAAGACAAAAAGCCCCAAGGATGAGGCACCAAAGCCACGGTAACAGTTGTCTAAAAAAGTAGCCACAAGCGATTTTTGTTATTTGCTATTCTAGATCCAACAAACCTGCACAGCTGCAGAGTGTCCAATCAGATCCCCGGTAAGGTTGAGGGAAAAAGTAGTAGTACTCTCTGGTGCTTTTTTAGCTGTGTGATTTGCTTGTTTGCTTGTCCTACCAAATCCCCAGATACTGAAAAAACCTGGAATATAAACAAAGCTAATTTTTTTTAAAAAGGAGTTCTATGTCTAACCACAAAACTCTGGAAACATTGTTCTGTTCTGTTCTCACCCAAAATCTGATAGTCAGATTTGCTGAATACCTTAGCACAGTGTTTCTCAACCTTAGCAGCTTTAAGATATGTGGACTTCAACTCCCAGAATTCCCCAGGAGCTGAAGTCCACATATCTTAAAGCTGCTAAGGTCGAGAAACACTACCTTAGCATCTCTTTTATTTGCATCCATTCTTGCTATTGCCTATGCATCCAGAGTATATTGTCAGCCACAGTGCCTGGAGACTAAATTTCACTTCAAAATATTATGCTATTTTGTAATCATAATCATGTTATATGTAAGAACAAAAGTGTCTAACTCAGGTCACATAATCTGGAATAAGATAGATAATTAAATACTAAAACTTATGGGCAATAGACCCAACATTGAATAAGATAAGTTATAAATAATACCACCTAATCACATTTAGCCATAAAATATTCAGCCACAAAAAATTGATAAAAATATAGCCAAGATATTTCAGCCATTCTACTTTAATTTACTAACTGTGTCTTTAGTTCAACAGCCACTGCCAGAGCTTTCCGAAGAGTCATGTTGTAAATTCCAGGCAGGAGCCTGGGGTAATCATAGATCTGCCTGACTTGGTTTTTGGTAAAGGCTAGATTAATTTCCACTGACTCTTTGCTGTTGCAGTGGCAAAGTCCTTGTGCAAAAGTTGTCCCCCTCAAATCTGCATTTCAGCAGGTGAGGGAAAAGTATTTAATCTAGCTTCGGTGAAAGCAATCTGGTATTTGCTATTTCTGAGTTTATTTAAATAAGGGGCCAACTGAAAGGCATAGTTAGTGCATAAATTCCATGGCAAACAAGAGAATTTAGCGATAGCTATTAGCTCCTGCACAGATGTCCCATAATCTTCGTGCAGTTGGAAGTGAGGCAGATTTATGGTCCCTCTGGAACAAATAATCCAGTGCCATGCTAATATGGGTCATTTTTGAAACTAAAGCTTTAGTCAAAAAGCTAGTGAAGCCTTTGCTTGAAAGTTCCAGTAGAAACCTGAACTGGCACTTTTAAAAATATAGATTTTGACTATTTTACTGTGGCCCACCCAGCTTTGGTTTCAGGGGAGGCTCTCAAGCAAAATAGCAGCATTTGCAATGTAGCTTGGGCCATTTAACAGGGTCCTTAAAAATTTGCCTGAAAATAATTTAAATATTTGAAAGATGTCTTTATCTTAGCATTAAAAACCTGAATAACATCCTGAATAACAGGACAGACTTCCCTCTAGGTATGAGAATAAACTTTTTACCATGCAAGACTCTAATGAAGAGACCATAATACCAAGTGGCAGAATAGAACTCCTAAATAAGTAAGGTGTTCTTAGGTGTTCCACAGGCTGATTATAAAGAGGACTGCATCTTCTCCATATAGCAACACACAAAAGTTCCTTCTCCCCAAAATTGGTCAATGCCATTTTGGCTGAAACAACATCTCTAAATCATTTAGCTACTCATTAAACAAAATGGAGATGACAATTCATTCTTGCCATTCTGAGATAATCTGTGAGGAACCCACACCACCATGTCTGACCTGTAATTTTTATACAAGGCTATAACAAGGGAAATAAGTATCCAGAAGAAATATCTCTAGTTTTACCCATAAGTTGGCTCTAGGAATATATTTGAATGCAGTTCTTAAACTGAGAAATGCTGCTCCCTTTAGAGAGCCTGTGTACTTTTCTGCTAAAGGGGAATATATACTTTTTACTTTTTCCCTGATATGAAAACAAAATATTGGCTAGATTCAAATTAAAAAGGATCTCCTTGGCTTCCTAAATTTTCACATATGCTAATAGTAATAATTTAAAAAAAGACTGAAGAACATTTTTACTATTACCCATGGGAATGTGAATGGGACAATCTATGGCTAATCGGACTCAATTTTTTTATGCAATTAATCCTATTTTTTGTACACAGACCTGATGGAACAGGTTCCGCTGTAAGATGTTGTTTTTCATGTAATTCCCATATACGAACACTACCATCTCCTGAACAGGATATTAATTTCCTATAAGAATAAATCAAATAGTTGTAGAAACATATTTGCACAATGGTACAAAATCAGTTGCTACCAATTTTTAAGAATTAATATTATCACTAGAATTGCTTTTACAGATTTACTTACACAATATGCTGCTTCATCAACCAACTCTAGGCAGCTTATAGCCATAGAAATAAAAACATACAATTAAAGCCACAACAAGTGATTTAATCACAAATGGGATAATCCAATTTAAACCAGAAAGGAGAAAAAAAAACATGTCTGTGAAAGACTAAGGCAGGTTTTGTTTGTCCTGTGTGGAGCTATGCTGTCTCAAAGGATAAAATCTAAGGATTCTCATGGATCCGAGGTTTTTGTTTTTTTATTAATACTTTTTAAAAAAATATCCCGATTTTAAAAAGAGGTAGTTCAGGCTAAAGATTAGGTTGCCTGTACACAAACTATGATAGAATACGATGTAAGGAAAGTTTGAGAGAGAAAATGCATAAAAATTAAGCAGTCCCTGGTCATTTTTCTGAATGTTAAAGAATGTATGAAATACGTAATGTAAATTGCACCTGTTTGGAACTTTTGTAATGTGCAGGACAGTGGAATCATGAGCAGTCTTCTGGAAGGCAATCACACGTTTCATCTGAAGGTTGTATACATATATGCCCTTGCCAACAGCAGCAAACACACACTAGAAAAAATAATCAGTAAAACATCTTAACGAAAGATACGTATTTTATGTAAGAGGTTTCCAATTACTTCTAATTAAATCAAATACGTAAGAAGGGAAGAACTATGCACCACCCTGATTTATGATTATCACTGTATTTATTAAAATAGGTTTATATCAGCCTTCAGTTTATATCGCTAGTATAATCTAATTATTAATGACATCTAATATGAAATAAGGATGGTTATTTGCATTCTTTCAGGTTTTACTATTATTTAAATTTATTGGCCACCCAACTCCAGTGGACTCAGAACACCACCACCTTATTTTATTAGGTCTTTGCCAGCAACTTAGTTATTTTAATAGATTTATTATTTACTGTGATTTAATTAATTTTCTCTTTTACAGGCACACATCTACATAATTTTATGGCTAAGCGTCTTTGAGGGTTCTCATGGCAGAAATACACCTACAAATAAAAATATCTCTAAAAATGCTAGACCATTATGAGTAGCTGAAGCACACATGGAAATCATTGTAGAGTTTTTCAGGTTTTCAATTACACAAGTGGGATCCGCAACAAAATGTTCCCATTTCAGCCATCTCTTGCATGAGGTGCTTTGCTGGTATTAGAGGCTCTACTGACCTGGAGAAGAGGCCAAACCCTTTTGCTCAAGAGATAACAGAAGAGGGGAAAGAGTCTGCGAGCCAAGGGCATCTTGTTTACTTTCCACCCACCAAGGCCTTTTATATGCTAAAAGAGTCAAGCAGTAGATATGTAAGCCTACAGAACCATGCCAAATATGAGTCAACTATACTGGGCTGGAAAGTTAAATTGTATGTTTTAATATAGGGCCATTTTCTATGGCTTTAGCAATAAAGGAATCAGTAGATGATTTATCTGAGGATGCCAGACCCAAACACAAGATTATATATACCTGAATTCTGGGGGAGCGGTGAGAGACCAGAAAAACAATGTATCGTGTTTTGTTTCCTTGTTTTTGAAACATTCCCAAATAATGCAAAAAAAAAAAAATGAATTTATAAATTTTAAGGCACACATCTCCCTTTAATCCCAGTTCCTCCTCTCTTATATAAACTATAGACTTGTGCAAGTAAATGCCTTCTATTTCCCTTAAGATTCTGTCCTCTGTCCTGCCAGTTCCGCCTCTTAAATTGTCAGTCATATCTGGCAGGGGTTATTCAAAGAGTGCGCAACCAGCACTGCGGCCAGATCCTACCTTGTTGTTTCTGGAAGGTATTTCATCTTGATTAATTCCTAATTCTGCCGTTTATTCAGGTAAGTGGAGCTCTGCCCTCCCATTACCTACCAAAGGAAAGACAGAAATTCCTAACAGTGCCTATAGTGTTTGTATTTTAATCAGAATTGGATAAATATGCAGAAAAGTTATACTATTATGTGGGGATGAAGCCTGCCAAATTCTCTCTCTCTCTTTCTCTGTATGTGTGTGTGTGTATGTACACATGTCTGCTTTTCTCAGAATGGCATACAACTGAACTGACAGGAAATTCAGACCATTAAAATCAGTGAAGTTTTCAGTTTTCAAGGTCCTTTGACAACAGCAGCCATTTCTAAAACATGCCCAATAACCCTTTGCCAGCACAACTTGATTGAGACTCCTTCCTATGTTCTCACTTTCATGGTGACACTATGTAATATACTAACACCCACAAACTTATTAGCAGAGCCACAATGAGACTGGGACTGGTGGTGGAAGGAGGTGCTTACAAGGCAAAAGACAGGAAGAAAATAGTGCACATGCAAAATATTGACCAAAATAGAAGTTAATAATAATGATTTGCAGGATTAAATGAACAATAGATGAGGACTAAACAAATTAGAATTGAACAATTATTGAATTATTATCCTTAAACAATATTTTTGGAATGTGTTCCAGTGGGTAATAATGAGAGGAGAAAAGAGGGATGGGAAAGTTAGATTAGAGATTAACCGGGGAAAATCAAGCAGGAATGGGAAAAGGGTAAGAAAAAATAGATACAATTGTTTGTAAGAGAAAGCTCCATTCATATACACAACCTCATGATAAGAAAGGTTAATTGAAAGTAAGTTTTTACTGTAGCATCCCTGAATATACAACTATGTCTCTTCACCGTCTATGATCTCCTGATCTACCCAACTGGCTGCACTTGGACAATCAGCTGCAGAGGTCACTGATTTTAGAACAGAATTGATCGTTGCTGAATCCAATGTTCTTCCTCCATACTAAGAACCAAAAAGGACTATTTCTTTTTAAAAAGCTCCTTTGGCATGTGGGCAAAACTCCTGGCATTTCCAGCACACTATGTTCTATATATTAGAGGAAGACCTCCATAAATGTGTGAATTAGAGATGGGGCAAATTTAGCTACCTCAAATTCCATATTCAGCGTCAGATTCAGGGTTTGCATCAAGTCAAAGTATTGTTGATTTCCTAGGTGTTATGGCACTTGAGGATTTTAAGTTTGTTTTTAAAGTAATTTACCAATTTCTCTCTTCATCTGTACCTGATGGGGTCCCTCAATTATATGAAAAACTAACTTAATTGGGAGGGAAGCTATTATTATTTTATGTCTTTGGTACGTGTACATTTCTCCTTCCTTCCTGGAATTTAAAACAACATGCATAGGATTCCCAGATGCATCATATATATTCTTTCTCTTATACCAGTACTCAGCCTGCCAAGTACACTGCAGTAAATTATGGTAAGTCAATAAAGTAAGCCTGAATTTAAGATTACTACTAAATATAGGGAAAATAGGAAAACAAGAGGAATATCATAGAAGTTATCTAACTTTTCCTGAATGAGAACTGATTTCAGTAATGAGGATTTCACTCACAAATTATATTGTCATATTCCTATCTACCTCACTTCTACTACTACTGTGCCAAATACCCCTTTCATTAGGCATTAAAGTATATTCTGTTTCAGGTTTCAAATGAAGTTTGCAACCTGCATTTAATGGCCGTATATATGAATGATTTCCATCTGAAATGTTTAGGCTTAAGACTACCTTAGCCATAGGCCCTTTGCTCAGGACTGAGTAACAGTATTTCTAATTGGGTTGAAAATAACATAAAACTGCAAAATAATCCAATTAGGTAATCATCTATTATCAAGAAAGAAAAAAAATCATTTACATAACTTTTATACTATTTTGTTTTTACCTCCTCATCAGAAGTTAAATCCTGAATTGACATTTCACTTTGACTTTGTGATAATTTTATTTCTTGCTGTGGATTCACATGAAGGGATGCATCCCAATTGCATTCATATGCTTGCATTGTCCAGTCCAATGAATCCCAGACAATCATTTCACCCGCATGGGAGCCAGTTGCAAAAATCAAATCTAGATACCAAAATAGTAAAGATCTTGATAAATAACAATTTATTCTTTATTCAAGCACTTGGAGAAAATAAAAAACACTGGGCAATATACTGTGTTTGATAAAGAGAAGTAAATGTTTGTAAAGGGTATAACGCTTTAAGAAGAGGGATATTTAGTAAAGTCACAAAGAACATAGTAAAATACTCTATTACTGCAGGTTACTGACTGGCAACTGATGAAATTTGAACTAACCTTGGCTTGCTGAAACCAACTATCAAACATTTCCCAGAAGCTTAATTTTATTTTGCTGTTGTCTTCTTTTCACCTTTCCAAAATAGGAATCACAACTTTCTACTAGACAATGGATCTATGTTGTCTCTTAGTTTATATACAATATAAAGTTTTATCTTTGCCAAGTCAGCTTACAAGAATGTGCCATCTTATTCTGCCCTCCCCCGCTCCCCATAATTCTAGTATAGTCATTTGGAATATTAAAAAAAACCTCTAACTTTATTAGGAAAGGGTTTATAGAGGAATCTAAACTTCAGTTGGCAAAGGCAGAAGATAGTTATGAAAACAGAGACTACAGTAAAAATCAGTCAGGCAAAAATCAAAACAAATAAGATGTAACAAAAAAATTGATTCAGATTTTTAAAATGCAAATTCAAAGCCCTAAGTGGCCATGAATGTTCATTCTCAGCCCAACTTATTTCACATACTTACTGTGAAAATAAAATAGTTAGGGAAGAACCATGTAACATCTACCCGCTTGAAGGAATGGAAAGATAAAATGTAAAAAATATAAGAAGCCCTATAAAAACAGAGCCTGCAAGTTACATTTTAAAATGTCACTATACTATACTTAAAACTATCATTAGATAGTACAATGTATAGTATAGATTATGCATGATGATTATTATGGTAAATTTATCACATGCAAATAATTTTGTATTAAAATATTTACATGCAGGGATGTTCAATGTTGCCCATCTAGACTGGAGTACCTAGCTATCCGGGTTGATCTCAAAAAGCTAAACAAGATTAGGCCTCATTAGTACTTGGATGGTAGTTTCCCCCAAAATATGACTGTCAGCTAGACTGGAAGTCCAAATAAAACATCTCAGGAAGGAACGGCAAGCTACTTCTTTACTGCTTCCAAGAGGACTATATGGATATGTTCACAAGACCACCATGACTACAGCTCAACTCAGTGAGACTTTACCTGACATCTGCTTTGAGGTTATGACAGAAAGTTTTAATACAAGTCAATTCCATATTTTTCCTTTAAAACAAAATCAAAACCAAAAACCACAAGGTTCATTTGGAGGAAAATGTGTAATAAGCAATGTACCAATAATTACAAAAAATAAAACTGGAAACAGTCTTACCACTGACCCTGACCAATGACACAATATTATCTTGATGATCAATAAGCCGTTTTATTTCAGACACATCCCATTCAGTTCCATCTCTGGAAGCTTTTAATCTTAGAATTACTTAGAAGACAAAGTTGAAGATAATGTTTAAAAAAAACTTTAACATATTAAAGAATAGCAAACTATATCATCTGAAATATTGTTTCCTTACTTCTTATCAGTGACATGTCTGTTGGGGTTTTAGCCCATAATGCTCTTTTTCAGGATATATCATTCCATTCCCACCCCCTTTTTTCCTTCTTTCTTTCCCCAATTGATATACACATTCTGTGCATACTCAGGCTGATTGTTGGGAAGTATATGATAATGGGATGAAAAATCCCTTTTAATGTTTGAAATTACAATATTTTCTGTTATCATATATAATAGAGGTGCTTGAAAATGATCTATGTACAAGTAGAGTATGCTGTACAGGTAGTCTTCGCTTAACGACCATTTGTTTAGTGATGGTTTGGACTCACAACAGTGCTGAAAAAAACCAACTTGTGACTGGTCCTTGCACTTATGACCGTCACAGAATCCCCACAGTTGTGATCATGATTTGGGCACTTGGCAACCAGTTCGCATTTATGACCATTGCAGCATCCTGTGGTCACATGGTTGCCATTTTTGACCTTCCCAGCCAGCTTCTGACAAGCAAAATCAATGTGGAATGGCGTGATTTCCTTAACAACCACATGGTTCACTTAATGACCACAGTGATTTGCTTAACAACCATCACAAAAAAAGTCATAAAATCGGGTCAGATTCACTTAATGATCACTTCCCTTAGCAACCAAAATTCCGGTCCCAATTTTGGTTGTTAAGCGAGGACTCTCTGTAGATCTGATTCAAAGGTCCTTTGGGATGAATATAAACACACTATACATATATATACAAACTATAAGAAAAAATACAAAAAAGGCAGCCAGTTATCTGAAAGGCCAAGTTGATGTATATAGCCATTCAAAACTGTTACTCTAATTACTATCAAAAAACGTATCTCCAGAATTTGCTTAAATTTGCCTAAAACTGAAAAGAAAGAGAAAATGTTTTGAAATCTCAAATCTAAGCTATTGGTATGTTGCATAGATAGCTTTTTAATAAAAAATATGTATCTTTATAATTACCACAATGTGCCATATTTGTTATGTGGAATACCACTTACTATTCATAAAAAAAATCATCTGGGCTCTTTTTCTTGTGAAAGAATTGAGTATCCAAACTTTTGTATCACAATCCATAACTCTAGTTAGATACAAGGAAAGATTATCATCATCCTAATATTGATAGAACACACTTCAACATATAAAACACCAAATACGTTTTTCCCTTTTGTAGAGAGTAAAGAAGATAACCTTGATGGAGATATACAAGCACCACTGCCAAGGTAACAAGGGTAAAACATTGTCTAAGTTGAGAACATCTAGATAACATTTGGAAGCAGCTTGCAAGATTGATGTCAGTTCCACTAGTTAGACCAGACCAAGAAATCAACTCCACAGGAAGGCTAAAGCCACTTTTATTGAGACTGGTAATAATATCAGAATCTTGCAAGTCTGATTGAGTGGTATTTTCTACCCCTTTTATAGGAAGGTGTTTATTTGAGCTGCTTCTGAATGTTATCTGGACGTTGTGGACTTAGACAATGTTTTACCCCTCATTGCCTTGGCAATGGAGCTTGCACATCTCTGTCACAGTCATCTTCCTTACTCTCTACACCTATTTATTGCAGGAGTGCACAACTACTTGTACATTTTAATGTGTCAGGAGAGAAAGTTATTTCATTCCTGGTGAATAATCAATGTACTTATATTGAACTATGTTTAACTATATTAAACTTTAAATTAAACTCAATTTCTTATCCTGGCTCCATCAACTTTTTGAAACGTGGATTCCAGCTCACTATTCAAAGACCAAGTGCAGCTCTCAGCCCACAAGAACTTGCATTCCTCTAATTCACAGTAATACTTACTCAGTTCTTTGCCAGCAGCTGCTGCCACACAATTTTTCGGCAATTCAATCATAACACTGATATCTTTATTAAGGGGAAAGAAGTAGAACAAATAACTAATTAACATCTAGCTTACATGTTATAATTTCAAAAAATTATGCAATACTCTCTGATTATTCTGAGAAGGCTACTTAAATCATTTGATTTATGATTTCCGGGTATTTTGCTCTTCTTAAGAATACTTACAAAGCCATGAAAAAAGTGTTATACAAAACAATTTTTATTTGTGTAGGACAGAAAACACAAACACACCCCATGAAAGATGTCCCAATTCTTTTATCAACAGATTTTGAGACAATGGCTACTGTTGGAAGGGCTTACTGGATACAACTAGTGGCGTGCATGAAGCAGAAAATGCATTCAAACCTGAAACAAATACTATGTTCAGAAGTTCTGCCAAATTGTGCTGGGTGCACTATGGTTCAGCTAAACCAAAACCTCACCCAAAATTGGTGTTTTTGAGTTTCAGTTGAAACAAAATCCAGAGTGATCTCACAAGGACAGTAGGGCAAGACTGGTGTGCCTTGCCCATCTCTCCTATCTTCCCCTGCATGGCCTGCATGCTGGCTCATCTACTAATCATCCAAGTGCCTTCCATTCCCTATCTTACGTTGCACTTGAAGCCAAGGACACCAGCATAAAGGGAGGTACAGAAAGGCAAGCTCTTGAAAAACTGGGGAAATGGGCAGGCCATTTGGGTATGCTGCACTTAAAGTCAAGGGCATGGTGGTGGGTATACCACTGGCCCATCCATCCCCAATATTCCCAGCATTTTATTTTTCCTGCATTGCCATTGCTACTGCACACTACCAACATCCTTGGATTTTTCCTGTTCTCCCATACAAAATACTTATGCCTGGAACATTTGTATTCTAGTCAATGCTCAGACCAAAACATACATGTCTCAATCCAGACATATCAGGCTTCACCCAGCCCAAGCCTCTAGGAATCTTTTGCATGTTTGGATCTGACATGGTCAAAATGTCTAGTTTCCCAATTCAAACTGTTTGAACTTGTCAGTGTATTGTGAAATTAAGGAGTTTTCATCATGTCTTCTGACTGTCAATTGAGGTTTATGGATACATTCTGCCAATCTTCTGTTTCTTCTTCTACATAGTGGCAATTTTAGACCGAGCGAGATCCAAAAATGCAAAAGAATTCCTAATGGCTTGACACTCCAACAAATCAGTCATTAGCAGATGCACTGAGATAACTTCCACCTACAAACCATTGAAAAAAGAAAGCAATCAAAGGTCAAAGAAAGAGGCCAACAGTTCCCATCACATACCTATTAACCAACTAGATAAGAAGGAATCAGTGTCAAATAAACAGGAACAATGAAGGAACAACAATACTCTTTGCTTCAAAGAGCAATCAAAGAAGAAACAATGCCCCAGTCAAGGATGAGAGGCAAAATATAGTAGGACATGAAAACAAACAAACAAAAAGGATGTGGGGGAAGTGGTAGTAAGATTGTTGTTGTATTTGAAAGGCCTAAATGTGTTCAGTAAGAAAAAAAAATTCTTACAGGTATTGACATGCTGTATTCCCTTTTTACCTGCATTTTAAAAACAAAAATCAGTACATTGGAAATCAATAAATTTGATAGGGGAATGTCCTCTTGTAGTTCCTGATTATTATTACATATTATTACACTGATAAACCAGATGCTTAGCAGACCACTAGGGGTCAAATATGTCAACTGCTTGTTAAATTATATTTCCAAAATCTGGAATTTCTCAATTTATGAAAAACTTTGGATATATTGAACATTATTTGTTAATTCTCACCTTTTGAATTAACTTGTACTGAAGGAGAGGCAAGACTGGACAATATGTTCCATGTTTAATTCATTGTTTAAAAATTGAACCATTTATTTATTTTCTATCCCACCTTTATTATTTTTTATAAATAACTCAAGGTGGCGAACATACCAAATACTCCTTCCTCCTCCTATTTTCCCCACAACAACCCTGTGAGGTGAGTTGGGCTGAGAGAGAGTAACTGGCCCAAGGTCACCCAGCCGGCTTTCATGCCTAAGGCAGGACCAGAACTCACAGCCTTCTGGTTTCTAGCCTGTTGCCTTAACCATTAGACTGAACTGAGGAAATTCAAAGATACAACTTCAAAACTTAAATAGCCAAACACTTTAATTATGGGGTGCCCCCCGCCCTGTTTTCTTAGTTTCCCTTGCTTAGTTGTTCAGTTTGGTACTTATATTTTCTTTCAATGTTTTTTTATCTCTCTCTCCACCTTCCTTAATATTTTAATATTTTAAAATTTAGTATTTATTTTAGTAAAGTGTAGGTTCTTTTTTGTATTTTTAAGCATAAAGTATATTATTTAATGTTAAGGGGTTTTTTCCTTCTAAAATACAGTTTTTATATACTTTTTGTATACTTAATATCGTTTATATATATTTCATATCAACATGTAATACCTTTTAAGAAATGTTAATAGTAACCATTTTAAACTTCATTAATTAAAAAATAGAAGTCAGCTCTATGTTATCTTTAAAATCAAAGACACTTTGCCAAATTAATTTTATATCATTATACAGATTCTTTCTGCTTTTTAAAAAGCTATTTAAATTTGTTTACCTGCATCAGTTAGATGACTTGTCTTACATAAGAGATCTAATTTTCGGTTCCAAACACACAAATCACTTCCTCCAGAAAGCCATACATCCAGCCTTTGAAGAACAGTCAAACACTACAGAAGCAAATTACATAGTCAGATGTATAAGACATAACATTCTTGAAGGATGTTCTCAAATAAAACTATTATCACCTTTATTTATTAAGACTTTAGATACTGTGACATTCTATTTCCTAGCAACATTTATAATCAATAGAGGGCTTTATGATTATGAAGCAGAAACTAAAAAAAATGAATAGAGACTCTAATACTTCAAGATCATATTGAATTAAAAATGTAGTTGAATATCTGTCTTCTCAAAGGTAAGTCCAACTATATTCAGTAACACTCCCAACTTATATAGGATTGCAATCTATACTTTTCAAAACTTTGAAATAATTATTTTTGTCAAGATAATATCACATTAAAAATGTTTTCATACCCTACTTCTGATTTTTTTTAAAAGAAAGCAAATCAAGATGAGATTTTAAATACCACAAAAGCATTATTTCTTGAAATTCTCCAGTTTTTTCAAATATGTCAACATTAAATATACAACACTGAAATTAAGATTTTACATTACAGAGAAGTAAGTTTTCACACAGTGATCATGATGCTTTAGTACTGCCATCTGAAAAGTATCAAACTGTTTAAAGACCAATATTGACATTACTTTCCATATTCTGTCTCAGACAGGAGCTTAGAACTATTGCACTCAACTATGCAACAAATGGTAGAAACATTGTATTTGTGCATCAAAGGACTTCACACTGGCCTTTTCCGTCATAATCTCAGGGATACAATTTCAGAAATAATCAAAAATACATTGGTTGAGATCTGTAGGCTTCCAAGCTCACATAAAGCTATTTATGTTAGTGATTAATATTCTTGTAAATGGACAAAGTGATGGAAAGCATCCTATTGTAATGTGCAATGGCTCTAACTAAGATTGAAAATATATTGTTGACTGATCTCTCAAGGTACCTAGGCTAGGCTGTGAGTCTACCTAGGCTGTTTGAGTCTACCTACCTGTTTGAGACTACCTAGGCTGATGGGGTCTAAAAAGCAACCCAAAGTACCTCAGATTAGACACACAAATACCAAAAACTTGAGCTGATACAACTGCAAACATAAGACTGACAGTAGGATTAAAATCTGCATAAATAAATTAAATACACCAAACCACATTCATTTTTACTTACCTTTACGATGGAATGAAAACAGGATACTCTGTGAATCTGCCTGCCATTTTCACAATCCCAAACCTGGTTTCAATCATTAAGGAACTAAGAATAGCAGCTAAAATATCTTATACTGTATATCCATAATAAAAGTTTGAACCATAAATGCAAGAGCCTAATTAGGTGTGATTTCTATTTCCCACAGATGTTTCCTGTACAAAAGTGTTTCCTTGAGCCTCTTACTACCATACCAATGATGGGAGAAGACATTTGTAGAACTCATTTCCTTACCAGAAGAGAAGGAAGAGCGTACTATGCACCAGGAATGCAAATATACAATACCTTTTCCTGAGAGTTTCTATTGTTCAACCTGAAAGAGATTATTATCACCTACAGCCATCTTTTTTGCCCATACGATGAAGATTTGTGCAGAGAAAATAATGTTTCCACAACTGTATCTTATCACTGTCATTTTTAGTCACACATCAATTTGCCATGCAAATGATAAAAGTCTGTCTGCTCTGCTTTTACAGCAATTTGCTCACTGAAGCCCCAAACTTGGATGTGATACAGTATGATCAGTATGCACCGTTTATTATGCAACAAGACCAATTCTGCATTTCTCTGATCAAGAAGTAAAGGATACAACTACAGTTCTGTCAGCACTTGCTGTCAAAATCATATGGCATTTTTCTTTACAACTATCTGACAGAGGTAAAGCTGCAAGAGCTGTAATTTTTTGTGTATGTGCATGCAGTTCAAATAACTTTTCTCCAGTCTGAAAAACAAAAACAAATCTAATGTCATAATAAAAGTGCTAAATGAAAACAAAAACTTGTGCTACGAAGGAACAATACAAGTAATCAGAATAATCAATTAAAATATTATTTAAGTTATTAAAAACACAGGAACTCACCATATACCATGCAAATAACTGGTCCATCTAGCTTAGCCTTCCCGCACCTGCTGCTGTTATTTCCCAGAAAACCCAGCCAATTCCTATAAATCTGTTCACCATGCTAGCTAACGGTTACAGAAGCTGATGTAAAACATGTCTGGATGGCAATAGGCTGAGAAAGGCTAGTCAGTGCTGTGTGGTAGAGGCTCTCAAAGTTTCAGATAGGGTCTTTTCCAGCAATACCATAGATGCTGTATGGAGTCACAGATGTGAGATGGGTGGCTATACAAACTGAGTAAAAATAAATTTTAAAAAATCCACTCTAGAACAATGACCTTCAATTCCTTTGTAACTACTTTTTTACAGCAGAATCTCAAAATATTTGCATATTTCAGCATACATGCCCAATATGGAGTGCATACCTTTTCTAAAAATATATCAGAGTTCTTATATGCAAAAGTTGAATTCTGAGAGTAATACAGAATAGGGAAACTAGGGAAAAATTGATTACTGCTTGATTTGTTGTGTTGATGCTACTACTACTTTATTATTATGGTCACAGACCAGAATTACAAATAAAAAGAAAAAAAATACATTGAGATGAGTTGAAATACATTAAAAATACATTAAATGAAACGAACAAAATGCGATAATATATTTACAAATTGATAGAATCGTCGGTGGGCAGTTGAGGTCTGCCTAATTTGCACACAGTACAGCAAAATTTAGCTACATTCAGGGAAACTAAACATTCTGATCAGATAGCAACAACTGAACATAAAAGAGATCAGAATTTCCTGGATATTTTATCAAATGAGGAGTTATTAAATGGGTTCGGGAATCCTTATAGAAAATACAGTATAGCAGGACATGTACCATAGTTTCAATAGCCCCTTGTCCACAGGGGCACAATCTCAATTCATATGGGACTTTTCTGTAGTGGCCCTCCAAAACTGCTGTAGGAAGCACATTACAGCATGCCAGAGTTAGTGCCCTCCGAAATTTGGAGACAGTTACATAATTTAGGTATCTCGCTGGCTTATAAGAAAAGACTTGATTGCCCAAAAAAACACTCTTAGGCAAAGCTGACTGGTCCTGCTGAATTTCCAGGTTTTTGATTTGCTGCTTGAATTCGCTAAGTGCATGCTCATAGCTCATCATTAGGAATGCCTCACTAGAGAAGCCAAGATGTTGTAATTTTTGTGAGATAGTCCTGAACCATACTGATTTATAATTATCCTTAAAAAGGAAAGAACCCATAGGGAAAAACAGTAGCTTCAGTCAATGTGCTATAATACAAGTCCATGCACCTGTTTCAACTTTAGCCAACCCTGCTTCCCTCCTTAACGCTACGTTTGGAGTACAGGGGGGTACCTGAAATATGGCCCTTAAGAATTTGGATTGAACCCTTTCCAGCAGTGTGAAAGGACAGGGTCCTAGCTGAGCACCGAAGAGTAATTGTATGTGAGCCTTAGCTGAGTATAGCTTCAGTGCTGCTGGGATATGCTGTGCTTCCCTGGTAAAGTGAAAGGATTGGATTGTGTCTATGCTAAGTATGGGAAGGAGTGAAGAGATATGCAGAAGCCTGAGGCCAACTAAAATTTTTGCTCTGTCTTCTTAAATTTAGCTGGTACTGTGTACACAGTTCAATATTTATTTTTGCTATTTTAGACTCTAAATGCTTTAAAAAAAAAAGAAAGCCAACATTCTTAAGAAGCTTGATTCTGTGGTCAAATACTTTTCACCCCATACAACCCATCTACGAACTTTAAAAATGCTTATATTTTTGAAAGATCTGGCAGCATATTTGTGTACAATAAAAGTAGAAAGAAAAGTCCATATTCATTACATACAAGGACGAATAGCTTTCCAGCCTTCCAGTAGAACTTGGAGCCTTCCAAAATGAACAGCAAGGCAAGGTGAAAACTGACATCAGTCACAAAAGGAACAGCTGCAGGGAACTGCTTCAACCTATTTGGCCATCTACAAGTAGACCTCACTTACTGACTGCCTTGTGCAGCAACCGTTCGAAGTTACGACAGTGCTGAAAAAATAACTTTGTGACCAAGGCATTAGGACTTCGCAGCATCTCTCTCTCAGTCACATGTTTGTTAATAGTATTAGTAGTTACATATTAACAGTAGTTAATAGGCACTGTCCTGTGCCTGACAGGTTCTTTTCTTTTTCCCCCCTTGCAGAATGGAGATATTGCTTAAACAAGTGATCTCTTTAGGCAATCTCTCCTGTTCCTGACCTGATTTTTTTATCCCCCGCTTGCAGAGCAGAGAGCTTGGAGAGGAAGAGATTACAAAGAGTAAGCAGGCGCACAATGGGGAATACACATTGAAAGGAGTGTGCTCATGGACTATTTGCCTAGCATGCTTGGGGCTAGGAGCCTTGAGCACACTAGGCAAACAGCTGGTGCTAGCACATTCCTTTTGATGTGTATTACCCACTGTGTGCCTGCTTATTCTCTTGTAATCCCTTCCTCTCCAATGAATGTAAATACAAACATTAATTCCCTTCTTGCTAATTATCCTAGCACCAGGATGAGCATTCCAAATGGTGGGGGAGTGGGGAATAAGGAAAGCTGAAGTAAAATTATAAGCACAGTCGCATTCACATGATTTTTTACTTAGTGACTGAGTTGCCAGTCCCAATTGTGGTCGCTAAAGGAGGACTACCTGTATTAAGAATTTTGCAAGTGCCTGAATTGCTTTTTTCTTTCTCCCAGTCTCTTTTCATTTTGTATCATGAATTTTAGATTATCATCCTAAGAATCAGCTGAAGATCAGGGCAAAAATACTCTACATACATACATACATACATACATGCAATTCAGGAAGTGAAGACTATTAATTTATGTGAAAAACCACTGTGCCAAACCCATAAGGCATGGAACTATACAAAGGACTTTGCATATCATATTAACTATAATCAAATTCAGCATTCTGTCTAAATATTTTCTATGTTAATAAACAGTCCTGCAGTATATAAACAGTGTATAAGTACTGCAAGCTTTTAAAAGTTTTGCTATAGTACATATAATATTTTTACTTACTTTTTTCATACAGTTACAGATCAGGATAGGAAACTGATGAGGTAGTAAATGAATTTCTATTCCTCTGACAGACTGGCATCTGCTAACAATCTATGACATGCCCCAAATCTGTTACAAAGAGTTATGGCATTCTCAACTTTGGGGCATCAGGGGAATAAACAGATGAGGGGAATGAAAGTGGGTCTATTGCAGTGACTATCTGATCATATAAAATGAGTAAGTAATCTACTGATTTGTTAGGACAGTGTTACAAAACATGTAATTAAACCATTTTTGCACAAATATTTTTTTCTAATATTACAGATATGCAAAGATGTTGATAATCTGCATGCCCGTTTTGTCTTCACCTTTTCATCTGTAAATTATATTCATACACCCATGGTTCTTTATGCATTTTTAATTTACAGTTCTGCTTCTGTAATAATGTTTCTGCTATAAATCTTTGAAATAAGAATTATAAATAATAGCTAATTTTATATTCCAGCAGCTCATGAATTCAAACTTCACCCAATCTGCATCTATAGATAGTTTTAAAACAATTTTTCAATTTCTTAAACAAACCTGAACATTCCAGAGACATACAATTCCATCATCACCAGCAGATGCAAACCTAACAATGAAAAAGATAAACAAATTAGAGAGACTATCCCATCTGTTACCACATGACGAAAAAGCAAGAAAAAAAAAAAGCTCATTGATAATCACTCTTTAAATTAATCCATGGACTGATATATACAAAGAGATGAAACATTAACTGATCATTAGAAAGTATTTTAAATCTTCAAAATGAGATCATGTTTTTATTACTGCATAAATAAAAATACGTATTACATTCTCATATGATTAGCCTCCCATCTCTAGCACATCTGCATTCATGTGTTATCACAAGATCAAAATAATCACTTAAAACATCTTTGGCATTCATTATTTTAAAAGGTAATGGCTGAATCCTGGTAAGAAACACTAGTCCTCTATTAGCTGAATTTAATGCTGAAACTGTATACAGCATTAGTAATATCACATTATGTAGCACAGATATACCTTTTAAAATCTTCTAGGAAGAATTCATGTGTCAATAAATACAATGGTCTAGATTTTCTTTAAAATAATTAAAATATGAAATACAGACTTTCATGTGACACTCTAATGGCAGACCAATCCCATTTTGCAAATGGATTTCTTTTCACTAAGTTGGTGTTTTCATGGGTCATCTGATTCTTTTCCAGTTATGATCACCATCCTCTATAATCTTGTCTGTTTCCTGGAGGAGCACCACATGGTCAAACAAGCTATTCTTAAAGTGTGTTATGAATTCAGTCCAGTTTAATGTGTCAAATGCTAGAGTATCCCTTGCAATTTTATTTCATTCCATTTTTTGAAAGATGCTTGCTGAGGCTTAGTCTTCTTTAGTGATCTTGCAATCAATATGACCTTTTCTTCATGTTCAAAAACATAAAAGAAAAGAAGTGAAAAGCAGCTGTCTGTTAGGTTGATACAGGATTTATTTAGTATCTTCAGAAACCAATCTGAGAAAATTTTCCACTCACTGGTTTTAGCTGAGCCATGGAGAAAACAAGAAAATCCCTCTGCAAAATTCTCAGTAAGATGAAATTATCTAGAGAGCTGAAGCATGAAACCTGGCTTACAACAGTTGACAAAAATGCAATCAAAGAACTATGAAAACTAAATAAAATCATTTCAGAAACCAAGTAACAATGTTAAAGTTATTGGAAAGAATCAGATAAGATCATCATGTTTTAGTTAACAACCCTCTAATGACTGAATAAGAAACAATGAAAATGAAATATGTATTATAATTAAAGGAAGATGTAGTATTTTACTGCTTCTGTTATTCTTGTTTATAAATGTATTCCTGTTTAAATATATATTTATTATCTAAAACATTATTTTAGTTAAGTATGTTGAATTTGCTTTAAAACTTTCTACTACATTTTACTGTGTATATTTAACTATTCAGTTAAAGAAAGCTGAATTATTATCCATGAGCTTAACATTCATACAAATTAAAAGAATCTGTTCTTTAAAATGTGGAATCAAGTGCACATGACTCACATATCTGACAAGATACAATTGATAGCATGTAGGTAATTTACGCAGTATATTCTATGTTCCATGATTCCCCAAAGTCACAGTAAGGTACATTTTGTTTTGTGTAAAATGCTTTCTTTCTAATATTTGCCAATAAGATAACAACTTATAAAAATGTATATAGTTGTTGTGAAATAATGCATTCTATCTGTTTCCAGTGAAGTGGGAAAAGCTAATAATTAAAATCATACAACTTGCTCTGTCAAAATCTGTGACAGATGTCTTTTAATTAGATTTTACCTAAAGACTTACAGGGATTTCTTATATCAATTTATATATCAGAACTAAGCTGTCCATCATATATTTTTCAATTTGGGAGAGAAAAACATAAGGTTAATTTAAAAAAAAATTAAAGTCACCCTTACAGTGCAAATGAGAAATATGAAAGTAATGGCTCACCTGTAGTCATCAATTGCCACTAGAAATCGCACTATATCATGGTGACCTTTCAGCACAAGAAGCTCGGTGTAAGGATTCTGAGCTTGTTCTTCACCAATGGTCTGTACAGATTTCTAGAAAAATAAAACTGAGTATTACACAATTTATTGTCTCAATCTTTCTTCAATCAATAGATTTTGTCCACTGTCTATTACTCTTGGCCCTATCCTAACTACTTAATTATTTTAATATACAATTTATTTATGAACCCATTATCTAAAACCGGAATAGGCCATTTTTAAAACAAAGAATGTCATGTCAAAGGAACCTTGGAAAATGGAAACTCTATGAGAAGGAACCTTAGAAAATGGTGCTGGACATTCTAACAAATGAATGGGTGTTGTTGTTGTTTTTACAGCTCTGGAACAGCCCTTGTTATGAACACTTCATAGCAACCCTGCTAAGTATGGGGCTATCTTAGTACATGGATAAGCCAAAAATTAGAGGTTACATTCACTGAAGTAGAGAAATATTCTAGATCCCAAACATAATTATCCTCAGAATTTAAAAAAAAAAAGGAATCATCACCATATTTCAAGTTGTTGAGTTGATGAAATGATAGGGTTAAATATTAATATGCAGAGTGTAGAGCCTTTTCTGTGAGTATAATCAAATATAGATAGGGACTAGTTTTCATTCTTATTTAATGGTAATCAATGGCAGTAATGAAATCCTGCTTCTCCACCATGATAGCAACTGTACAGTATCACCGATAGTATTTTTATTCTTTCTTCTTATATTGTTATAGATCTTGATACATTGTATTGAAATGTATATATGTGTATATGTCAATTGTATTGAAATAACTGTGTTTCAATATAGTGATATTTATATGATATGAATAGAGATTAGTAACATTCTATTATTTAAATAGCTTAAAGTATTGAAAATAGAGAAAGGAAAGAAAAAAAATCTATCAATATTAATTATAAGTTAGGATGTCAATAGTACAAGCATAAAATTATTTGGCTTTTTCATCTAAAATTAAGAAACTTTAAAAAAAGAACTGCTGCAACTCCCATATACTTTTATGGGTTATAATATAATGTAGGTGACAGGAGTCATCTACAATGTACAGTGTAAGGACTGTAAGAACCACTGTGTAGGACAGACAGGAAGAAGACTAGAAGAGTACATCCACGAACACCAACTAGTAGTCAGAAGACACAATGAAGACTCCTTAATCTCACAACACATGGACAGACTCATCCATACTTTCAACTGGGAAACTGAGCATCCTAGACCAAGCCAAAACCAAAAATGCGAGGGAATTCCTGGAAGCTTGGTATTCAGACAAGTCAGCCATCAGCAGGCACACAGAAATAAACAACATTTAAACACCTTTAAAAAGAGACAATAAAAAAGCTAAAAAGGAAACAAAAAGACCAGAATACCTCCTCACCAGCAATCAACACCCAGATAAGCAGGTATTAACACCAGGATCAAAACCAGACAAACAATCAAGCAGTAAACAATACACTAATCAAGAAACTACCAACTTGGGCAAACAATCAAGCAGTAAACAACAGCCTAATCAAGGAGCCATCAAGGAGAGAACAACACCCCCACCAACACCGACAGGACAAGCTACTGTATATAAACAAAGAGCAAACCCCACTCCCTTCTAACTGAAGATGTTACCTAGTTGGGTAACAAAATGTCTGCAAGAAAACAACCAAGCTCAGAGAACACCAAGGACTTCACAATTCCAAGATTCTCTGCATTATACTATGTATATCTTTCCAGTACTTTTGAGTTCTTTTACATGTCCACCACATGTGGTAAAATGTTCCTTCTGTTTCATGACATTTCCAACATTTATTACTGTATGATTTGTCTAGTTTAGATATTATTGATGGAGCTGTATACAATCTATAAAACATTTTAAAACATCTATGGCATAGGGACGGGATATCTGAGAGACTGCTTGTCTCCAATTGTTTCTGCCCGCCCAATATGAACAGCAGAGTGGGTGTGCTCCAGATCCTCTCCATTAAACACTGTCATCTTGTGGGACCTAGGAAGTGTGCCTTCTCTATTGCTCCCCCTTGCTTTTGAACAGCATCCCCCCAGAGATAAGGATGGTGCCCTCTCTCCTAGGGTTCCAGAAAGCATTAAAAACCTGGCTTTGGTCCCAGGCCTGGGGTTGATGTTTATGATTTGTTTCAGGCCCCTGTTTTGTTTTGTTGATTTTGTTGTTTATCAGATTATTTCTGTCTGGGCTGTCTGATTTTATTTTTTTAGCTGTTTTTTATATCTTTTTCTGGCTTTGTATGCCACCCAGAGTCCACTGGAGTTGTGTGGCCAATAAATTTAAACAAACAAACAATTTTTGTACCAATTTTCCTTTAAGTTATGAAAAGGTGAAAGGTCCCCTGTGCAAGCACCGAGTCATGTCTGACCCTTTGGGGGGATGCTGCTTTCATGACGTTTTCTTGGCAGACTATAGTGGGGTGGTTTACTATTGCTTTCCCCAGTCATCACCTTCCCTAGCAAGCTGGGTACTAATTTTACAAACAACAACAACAACAAAAACAAATAATTTTTGTACCAATTTTCCTTTAAATTATAACTTGGTATTTTTCAAAGTAATGAAAAGACTTTTTTATAAAATCCAGTGAATCTGATGGTGAAATTCTCAAAAGCTCTCTGCAATCAATCTTTAATTATTTGTGCTAGTAAAATTCATTTACAATTACTTTGATACCATATGCTCTTCCTCATGACCATGTTAATGTACATTTGTCTAGTTCTTGAGTTGGAAGAAAAACATGTTGCATTATTTGCACTGTCCTGACTGCCAAGTTCTTATCTGTCTCAGTAATGAGCCTTGACCTTACAGTTTTACTGCAAGAGAATTTAAGGGCAATAATTAATGGACTCCCCTTCCCCTCCCACTCAGTATCACCAACTGGGGGAGAAAACATCACCAGTCTCCTTAAAGTGCATCAGAGCAGGCTTATGTGAGAATAGATAGGTGCTGGGGCTGGAGGCTTTAGCAACCTCACAAGTTGCCAGAGTGACAAGTTACTTAGAAGACTAATGGACCTATGTCCAAAAACAGCTCAGCTGATAGTCATTTGGCAAAAGAGGTGTACAAGATGAAGCAGGAGGACCTTGTCCTGCACAAGACTTCCCACCCACTTCATCTTCACCTGCCCTCCACCCACTGATCTGTTAGCTGGGCTATTTTTGGACAGAAGACTGGTAGACCAGTTTAGTAGTTTTCCTGTCACTTAGACTACAGTAGAGGAAGAAATTGGCAAATATCTTGTCAATTTCACCCTGGCTCCCAAATATCCCAAACTGTTAAGTGTCTAATAGTACTGGCAGTGTTTGGCTACAGTCTGAAGCATCTGGAAGTATCCCATGCAGTATATAAAATGGCCTTAGAATAGGTAGAATGGTACTGCCTCCCTCCCAATGTAATATGAACAGCAGTCATGCAAAACCCACTGTTGACAGAAACAGCAGAAACCTTTTAATGATTCATTTGAGAGAGAACCAGCAATCTCTCCCTCCAAAGTTAAATCAAATCCCCCTCCCTTTTTTTTTTTACAGAGCAGTGTATAGAAGGAGCCCACATAATGCCTGAACAGTATGAGTCAGACGTTACATGCATGTCTCTGTGGAAATCAGGTGCCGTTCCTTCTGCAACCCAAACAAAAATAGCTATGGAAGGAGGGTCCCAATGACCAGAGAAAAGGGAGCAATCAGCCTCAACAGGGCAATAGGAGCTCAGCTGATGTCAGTACCCGATTACAATATCACCAAGAGCTTAAATGAAGTGTCCCAAAATTTCATATGCCAAAATGTGTGTCAGTAGAAGATGAAAAAACACTACTTTGAAACTGAGACCTCTAACAACAAATTTAGTTTGCTTCCATGATAGGCTAGAGATGGGGCAAAGACTACATTGTGACATGTCCTCTAAAAGCGAATAACATGATGTCCTTGTGCCACATTTAGTGGGACATGAGGATGAGTTACACTGGTAGTCCTCAGGCAACTCTTCACATTATATGATACCATTAGTCATGGCTAGAGGGCAGTATAGGGTAATTCGTATTTTATGGTTTGGCCCTTGACTTATACAGAGTTATTCTGTAATGTTTGGCAATAAATATATGATTAGAAAAGATATTCTGAGATTATGTTACTCTAATTCTTACACAGGGGATGTGATGGCGCTGCGGGTTAAACCACTGAGCTGCTGAGCTTGCCGATCGGAAGGTCAGCGGTTTGAATCCGCGTGATGGGGTGAGCTCCAGTTGCTAGTCCCAGCTCCTGCCAACCTAGCACTTTGAAAACATGCAAATGTGAGTAGATTAATAGGTACCGCTTCGGCGGGCAGGTAACGGCGTTCCGTTTAGTCATGCCAGCCACATGACCACAGAAGTGTCTACGGACAAATGCCAGCTCTTTGGCTTTGAAAGGGAGATGAGCACCGCCCCCTAGAGTCAGACACAACTGGACTTAATGTCAAGGGAAACCTTTACCTTTACTAATTCTTACATAGATAAACTGCTCATATAGATTATTGTATATGACCTTGTACAAATAAATCATTCAACACACAGAGTAGCTAGTAGCACTTGCACAAACCTTCAGATAAAACAACTGTAATAGGCTTCATGTAAGATTATCTTTGAGGATAATACAAAAAAAAGATTCAAAATACAATAACCTAGACATGGGTGGGAGCCAGAAAGCAAAAAGACTGAACACATGACTCAGCTTTAATTCATTTGCAGTGACTACTAGTTTGGATCCATGTTATCTCAGGAACAGACTTGATTCTTATAAACCTGTTGGAATGTCAAGATTTACCTCAAGGATTGCTCTTGAAGTTCAAGGTCAGACGGTTGGCATGCACTAAAGACAGTCTCTTCTCAGTGAGGGTGATGAGTTTTTGCAACACTCTTTTATTAAGACTGCCCCTTTTATTGTAGAATTTAGGTAGGCTTTAAATAACATATTCACAGTTCCTTTTACATAGTAATTTTAGACATCTGTTCTAATGTGGTCATCTTTAAATTGGTTTTTGTCAGCCATTATTTTTGTTCAATATTGTGGAAGAGCACAGCTTTAAAAACAGTGGAAAAACTTGCAACAGTTGACCACCTATTCGAACTGGATATATCAGTGGTCTGTATGTATAATAATGGTACACATTCATGTTTGTGAGCAGCTTAATTATGTGTTCTGTGAAGTAGCTATGTATACAAGAGTGAAAAGACAGGAACTGAGATATGCTGCAAGTCATATTTGTAAACACATACAAATCTCCACTTGCACACAAATCCTTTAACAACTCATATCACTTCAACTGAAGGGGTGCATTTTAGTCTATGAAGTTGAATCGCATCCCTTTCCCATTTTAAATCCACATTTCTTCCCAATTCACCCTCACTTCCAATCATTTTTCTCCATGAGTTTTTTTTACCTCTGTCCCCTTTATTTATTCCTTTCTTTTAAAAGAGGAAGAAAGAGTGGCTGTGCAGTTCAGTTTCAAATTCACCGAGACAAACACACAAAAGGAGCAGGAACTCAGTCTAAAAAACAAGAGGTGATTTTCCTACTTCAGCAAACCAGCTGCAATGATAATGGTTCTTCTGTAGTTTCCAAGAGGTCGGTCTTTTGCAACGTGGGGACCTCTAAAAGACCAGCTTCCCTAATTCCCAGGAGCGTGATAACTATGGGAATTGGAAGGGCAACGTCTTTGGAGGGCTTGGAGAGGACTACCATCTGCCAAGGCTCAAAGTGTGCTGTAATGTTACAGTATTACTACTGGCCTGTGTATAAGAAATAAGCCCTCGACGCTGCTCTGATTTCCTCATGACAGAAACAGCACTGCGTCCACCAGACATACACGAAATAAACGAAACACGCCTCCCTCCCTTTGACAGGACAGGAAAACGGAAGACTCCGGAGCCGCGCCAGACCTCTACTATCAACTTCCTCATTCCCTCACAACCCATCGCTGTTTTTTACCTCGGCCAACCCTTGCGGCTCGCGCCCCCCTCCTATCAGCCACCGCAGCATTGCGAGAGGCGGAGTCCGGGCTCCTGAGATGACGGCCTTCGCGTCTCCGGTTGAAATGGCGGTAGTTGTCAGGCGCAGCTTGCGTCTAACGCGGAAGTTTTGTCCCTCTCTACTCGCCGTACTTGCAAGAGGAGGGGCGGGGGAAACCGGCGACAGAGCCGCCCGCTATGTAATTAGGCTTGAAAGTTTGACTAGCCGCGCGAGGAAAGTCAGGAAACGCCTCCCGGACCAATCAATCCCCGAATCTTCCATGAGGTAGAAACTGTATTTCCCTAAGCCCCTGCAGGACTGCTGGCTGCTAAACTAGACGCAAGTTTGGGAATACCGAGTGATCGATCGCCCCCTCTTTCTTCAAACGTGCCATGAGCATCCTGTCAATCTTACTATGTGAGCCAGGGAGTCTTCGCCAACCTGGTGCCCTCCAGATATATGGGCTTTCCATTCCCTAAATTCCCAGCCAGCATGACCGGAACTGGCCAGAAATTGAGGGAGCTGAAATTGAAATATTCCCAGGTTAGAGGAGGTTGGATGCATTTACAGTGGCAGTCTCAATTTTCAGCAGTTGCATGACAGGCAGAAAATCAACAGGAGCAGCTTTCTCCTCAGCTGTAAGTGGGAAAATGGTCACCCAACAAAAGTGTTTCCTCTGATATCACAAAAGTGTTCCTGAGATATCATGGTATTTTTAAGCAGGGATGAGCACTGTGATTTTCCAGATGTTGGACTACAACTCTAACATGGAAAAGAGTCAAGAACTATTGGAATTGTAATCCAGCACAAATCCGTAAGACCACCTATTGCCATTTCTGTATTTCTTAAACAGGTGGCTATTCTAAGTTCAGTCTTCAGCTTTTTAAAATAAAGAAAATAAAGGTTATATAATATCAAAATTAAATACTATTATATTGGCTATTGAAGAAGAGGACACATATGGAATGGAGAATAGCCCTGCATTATTCCAATAAGTCTGATAAAATCATGGATTGTCCAGTTTAAGAATTAATATATCCCCACCCTGTGCCATTAATCATAAGAACCCCAACACCCTAGGGTTGGCCTTAGATAGGGTAACCAGATGTGCCAGGGTGGAATGTGGTCTTGTGAAGAGTTCTTTTTGCAATGACTGCACACACTGATTCACCGATAACTAGATTATTTCCAGGCACATTTCAAATGTCAGAAGATGTCAAAAGTCACCTTTCCTTCTTGCGTTCAAGCAGGCTGTGAAAACTTTCGTTTTACAATTACCTTTCTGCTCCAGATAATTAGTCCATCAGGCTTCCTCCAAACATGTGTATTTTTGTTTAGTATTTAATTGAACATTATTATAATCTGTTTTTTACAACAGTTTTAAAACTGTTTTTACAGTTGTTGTACACTGCCCCGAGTTGTAAGATTGGGATGTTAACAAATACAGCAAATAAAGGAATAAAATAAATATATTGAAACTGCTCTGGTCCCCTAACTACCTTAAATAGTTAGATACCTAACTATCCTAGGTAGTTGTTTGGTAGTTTTCATGGACAAAGATCATCCTGTAGTGATGACTGAAATGCAGAATTTCCTCCCCAGACGTTGCACAGAATATTTTAAATTACTTGCATAACAAGTAAACCCTGTGAGGTTTACTGACTAGTATCAAATTATTCAGTGCTACTTATAATTTTCAAGTCTAAACCAGGACATGTTTATCATATTGCCCCAAAACCTGTAGTAGGCCTGCTCAGCAGAAAGCCTACAGGATCAGTAGTGATTCTGTCCATTTTTATGTCTGCAAGAGTGTTCCATAAGTCTGCTATTTTAGGCTCTTGCTCACTGTTTTGTGGGAATAGGTAAGTATTCCAAACAAAACTTATTATTTACGTATTTATTAAATAGTATTTATTAAGCTGTCCAAACAACTGAGAGCTCCTTTGGTGTTGTGGTTCAGGTGCCCGGCTAAAAACTGAGAGACCACAAGTTCTGGTTCTCCCTTAGTCATGGAAGCCAGCTGGGTGACTCTGGGCCTGTCATTCTCTCTTAGGCCAACCCACCTCACCAGATTGTGGTTGTTGGGAAGTTAGGAGGACGGAGCATTATGTATGCTGCCTCAAGTTGTAAAAAATAAAGGTGGGATATAACTCAAATAAATAAATTAAGTAAGTAAGTAAGTAAGTAAGTAAGTCTCCTAATCAATCGAAAGGCCAGAGAGAACAATGCTGCTACTAGGTGTGCAGTCTGCGTTTGCCTGGAGTGCATTTACATAGCAAGAATGCCAGCTGTGCCTTCTCCTGGAGATGTCATGTCATGTCTGCCACAATGACATATGCCTCTCTTTGAGTTCCTTATGAAGGCTGTTCACAAACAACACTTCTGCTGGAAATATCTGCAAACCAAAGCAGGTGTGGATCAACACAAATGTGCAGAGAGCCAGTGAAAGTTTTCAAAGCAGTTCTGTGTGTCTCTCAGAGGATTTTGTTGTTTTACTGTAACATTTTTATAATAATTTTTACTGAGATTTTTTTAAAAAAAATAAAAGACAATACAAACTAAACTCAGCAAGGAAAAGAAAAATACAGAAAGCAAGAATAGAAAGTGCAGGAGAAAGGAAAAAAGAGAAAGAGGAAAAAATAAAAAAGAGAAAAGAAACATTTAAAGAAATGACTTCCAATCTTCATCACAACAGGTACAAACAAACTTAATAATTCTTCACCCCTTATAAGGTTATATGCAAGTATCTCTTCTTCCCATAACACATCCTTTATTCATGTGTAAATCTGTAAATCATTAACATTTCAGTCTTGGTGTCAGCAAAAAGTCCATAAGGGTTCCTAGAGTATTATAGAAACATGTCTTAGTTTAACCTTGGTCAAACAAACCAACATTCTACTCCTTCCTTTTGCTTCTGGCAATCTTGATCTTTAATTCATTCAGATGTTGTTGTAGAATATGATCTCTCTTCAGTTTCATCTCAAAGGGTTCTTCAAGGCTTTAGCAGACCGCTTTTGTAAATCCAGTAAGGAGTCATTCTCCAGGCCATTTTCTTGGCTTGTCATTTGTATTTTCACTTTAACTGTCATCTCTGATTTATAAACCATATTTTTTAAAATTTTCCAGTATTTCAACAATTTCTTTATATTCTAATACTTCTGCATCAGATGAGGTTTGTTTCAGCATTTTATCATATAGTTCTTCCAATATTCTCTTTCCCATCTGCCATTTCTTCTTTGATATCTTTTGGACATAGTCTATCCAATAGAAACAGACATCTTTGCTGACATTGTACCTGCCAGTTTCTGTTCCCATTCTTCAATTACCTCCTGGGGTATTTCAAATGTCATACCATTTTCTGTCATTTTGTCTCAATGCTAACCAAAGATAAAAAGCAAGCCTGTATCTTTTTTTTTCCTTTTCCTTTTATGCCTGGAATCTTTAGTCCCCTCTATAGTGTCCAATTCCTGAAATCATAAAGTCTTGAGCTTCTGTTATGACTTAAGGTAGACTAAACAATTTAATTTAATTTCCATGAAGGTACTATTTATTTACATAATTATTTCCAAAATCTTATCGCAAAAGTCCTAATGTTCCAAATGTATATGGTCTCTTAATTCATTCATAACTTTCTTGGATTAAAGTCTTAATCCAAGACTTCAAAGACGTAAAGTCTTTTTGCCATTTGTTTCAAATTTTTTACATTCTTAAGCTTATAGTTAATTTTTCTTTTATTCTGGAATGAAGGTAAACTCACCAGGTGGCTTTGAGAATTTGTCATTTTGAAGATCTCTAATAGCCTTAAGATAGTTAAATAGGTAATTTCTGAAAGTGATTAGAAAGTGAGTTAGTGAACCCAGTGTCCATTAAAAGGTGGCGCCGTAGTTGAGAGCACGATAGTTCCCTTTGTCTCCTGGAGCTCGAGCCTGCAGGAAACTATCATGTGGTCTCCTTGTGAGGAGCAGCCATCCTGTGGGCAAGCTCCCATCCTCTCCTTATCCAGAGAGGTTCCATGGGACCAGTCTATTCACCAGTCCTTTGGTCATAGCTGTAGCACTGTCTCCACTCATTTGGAGACATATTAGCTCACCATTCCTCACTGGAAGTCCCCATTTTACTATAATGTTTGAAGGGGAGCGGGGATTCATTCACATCAATAGGCATTGTAAAGATCTCTTTTGAATGCTATGCACAGCCCTAACACTATACATCCCAGCTGAGCTACTGTAACATACTCTATATGAAACCACCTTCGAAAAAAATGGAAACTCGGCAAGAGGTCACAATGGAAAAGTAGCAAAGACAAGCATTGACCAATATCTATTATTCCTAAACTCTATGTTGTCATTAGGTTTGCCTCTCTCATCTATGATAGTATCTGCAGGAAGTGATTGCTACTTCATTATGCAGGCAAAGTAATGACAAAAAACAGGTTCCTACAAGCGATTTAAGGTGCATTTCCTTCACAAAAGAAAGGAAATCTGCAAATGTTCTTAGGTATTTTAAAAGATTGTTTAAAAAATATACCTTTTATAAAAGGGAATGTACCTTTTGTTTCCAAGAAAGGATTATTCCCAAAGATTCTCTGCCTGTTGATAGCCCCTTGTAACAATCATCTTCTCTCAATCCAATGCTTTTTCATCATCTCCAAGTTCTATTAATGTATTCTGCAATAGCACTAATTGTTGAAGGAAGGGTCAGATGCTAATCAACTGAATATTAATGATCTTGCTTTTTAAAAAAAATCTTGTAGAACTTATCCATATCATAGATCTGGTTACATTATCCTTAAAACAAACTTAGCAACACTTTATTATCTGGACTAGAGGGTAGAATGGAAGTGGGCTGTTGACATTTTGTCCTTATGTGCTACATTTCACAGCATGTGCTCTAAAGTCATGCTGTACCTTCCCACACACCCCCACTGGAGATTTTGGAAGTTGGCATATGATCAGAGGTACTCTGTCTTGATCTTTTAAATTTTTAATATTGACATCCCTAGTAGACATCCCTTAGCAATGTATCAATTGGCTAAGGCACGATCAAGTGCATTGTACAAAGCAGCAGAAGGAACTGAAACATCCCCTGTGTTTAAAGAAAATTACTACTGATAGGAGAGCTCTTAATGCAAATTAGCTATAAGGAGCTTTTACTAGTACAAGTCTTGGTGAGTTAATTGAACCTTTCTTTTTGGTCACCATGTTTGTATTCTGAGAAGCAGTTGTGGATTGCTTAATGGGAGCCAGGAGACATGCTGTAGCTTTTCATTCATCATTACAGAATTTCTAATGAGTGTTTTGGTGATGACACAAATGTTTTGCATATTATCCGCAGTGCTTCATTCCAAGACAGGCTTTTTAGTAAATGGTTTATTGGTGTAACTGCACATAGTCAGCCATAAGAAATAAAAGAGATTTGCCATCTATCCTGTACAGTATAAACATTGCATTTTATTTTGTCATCATGCTCCTTGTAAAACAATGATTAACAATAGGAGACAGTTCACTTATTCATACACAGTTTGATAAATGAGTCCACAGCAGATTACTTCAGTTGTCAGGGATACTGTTGGGTCAGGACCTCACGTGTCACATGCCAGGACAGAGCTGCTGCGATATGACTATGAACCCCCAGATGGCATTATAGCCTTGTTCTTTTATGTGTTTGTTTTTGTACTGGAGGACTCTTCTACTTTGATTTAGGCATATTTTTTTTTCCTTTCCAAATCCTCATAGTAGATTGTAACTAGAGTCACACTCTCTTCTGTTTACTTTTAAAGATTCCAGTTTGTAGGCATCCTGGTACTCCTGTGCAATGGTTGTGAACTCATCCATGAGAGCAGAAATCATGTCCTTAATGGCATTCAGCATATTAATGCCTACAGCATAATGAGATCTTGCAGCCACTCTTCAGTAAAAAGCTCCACTCAGATTTTAAATATCATAACTGTGGTCAAATTAGTTACATTTCAACAGGTTTATGAGAAAAGTGTGAATTCAATTATAACTAAAGTTTTATTACACACAAATATTAAAGTGATGCTGTGGTATGATGGAATCTGGGATGGGATTATTGTCATAGTGGTCAACTGGATCTTGAAGGCTTGGGTTAAGTATCAGTTTTATTACGGCAATTCATATTGCCATGGAAAATGCTGATTCTTTTAAAGGGAAAACTGGTGTCTCTTTTCATTACTCTCTATTAATTTCTTCTAAGCTGATGGGAGAGTCACTGATTTTCATCTAGAAGTTCTTGGTTTCAATATCTGTTACTTCCAGTCAAAGAAGAGAGGTTTTGCTAATCGTATTAAGGGAAAAAAGTCTGCCATGAGCATAGGAATTTGGTGCTGCTGGGGGACTTCTGGGGAAGAAATGGTGGACTGGAGATGGCTCTGTGGAAAGTGGAGCCAACAACTCTAGCAGAATGAAGAGCCAGCGAGTGGACCAGCTCTTCAATAATTCCTCTCCGGACAAGGAGAGGACCTGATATCACACATAGTGCTCCATACAGTTGCTCCTCATGAGACTGCAAGAAAGCAGTCTCTGGTGGGTTTAGAGCTCTGGGTGACGAGGAAATAGCCATCTTGCTCAAACTGCAGTCAGTGCCTTTGAAAGGACACCAAGTTTGCATACTTCCTTTTCTAATCACTCTCGGATATTACTTGTTAACTGCTTTTCAGCTACTAGGAACCTTTGGATCAACAAGTTTTACAGCACCAGGTGAGGTTTCTCCAATCCTTAGTGGATTTAAGGACTTAAAAAAAAATTTTTTTTGAATAACAGCAAAAGGGTGATTAAAACTTTGATTTTAGAAAGTTACAAACAGACTAAGAGTCCAGATAAATTCGAAATAAGATTTTGGAATTAACTATAAAGAATCCTTTCTGTGGGAAAATGCTTCTGTTTTGAATTCTTTTTAAAAAATATAATAAGGTAAGACTTTAAAAATTGGACACTAGAGGGAACTAGAAGGAACTAAAGAGTACAATTAAAGGAGAAGAACACTCAAACTTGACTTACAAATATAGAATGAAACAAAATAGTTTAACATTGGACATATGAAGAATATTTTTGAACAATGGACCCAGAAGTTAATTTTAAAATGTCTGCCTCTATAGATAGACTGTGTTTAAAATATGTTATGAAAGAGGAACAAGTTTTACCTGACAAGATTGAGACTGATTTGAAAGTAGATTTTAAAATGACAGGCTACAAGAATGACATGGAAAAAGATGTTATACTGGATATACAGAAGAAACTGGCTGATGTCTTAATAATTAAAAGGGATATATAAATAACAAACCAAGAGAGTGACCTGGATAATTTTCCTATATTGGATTTACAAAAGAGGCTTGTTAAAGCTTTGAAGAATTTAATGAGAAGGCACAAAGAAAAAGTGAAAAGAAATGAAGTTCTAGGACATTATTTGAAGGGACTATAGATCAAGATTGTTAGAAGTAAAAGGAAGGAATATAAAATTGGTTGATTTGATCAAGGTTAAAATCGATATATTGCTATCTCTGGTAACCCTTAATGGACTTTTGCTGACATCAGGACTAAAATGACAAGGCTTTAAGGATTTGTTTATAGGCAAGAGATGGGATATAAGAGATCATTTGTTGTATTTTAAGAGAAAGTTATAAGTTACTAAAATTGTTTATACATGTTGAAAGGGGAAGTCATTTATTTATATATTTCTTTTCTTTTTCTTTACTATATTCTTTTTTTCTTTTCTATTTTTCTTTCTATTTCTTTTTTTTCTTTTCTGTACCTTCTATTTTTTCTTTTTCTTTTCTTTTTTAGTTTGTATTAGTTTGTATTGTAATTGTAATTTTTAATAAAATTACTATAAAAAGAAAAGAAATTTGATGCTGCTGATCAGAACAGGGAACGCTTCTAACCTATATGGATCAGTGAGTAGATTCAGTTATGGTTTGAATCATAACCTATATGCACTAAGCTACAATGCATCTTATTTTAGTTTTAGCTTAGCATGTTGAGTGAACTTAACCAATTCTTTCATTATTTAACATATAATGATTAAGCAAATCATGATTGACAATCGTGTGTCAAATCAGCCAATGAAATACTTGAATTTAGTGCTACAATATACTGTATACCAGGCTGCCACACAATTTGATCCCGCAACGTTTTTAATTGGGTCAATGGGAGGAGCAGTATATTGTGGGAATAACAAAAAGTGGTCAGCTGACCAAGTCAGTTAATTTAGCCTAAGGTTGTTAAATTTAACTTAAAGCAGCCCTAATTTCATGTAGAGTTAAACTAATTACATCTCATCAGTCAGCTATAGGACTATTGTGCATATCTAGTCCTCCAAGAAAGAGTTGGAAATACAGGATGGCTGAAAAAAAACCCCTCAATTTCTGGGCGGGTTCTCAATGACCCCATTACAGAACTCATTGCCAAGGCATAGAACTACATCTCCCAAGTGCAAAATAATTTCAGAGTTGCCATCTTGTGGGATCATTTTTCAACTTCACAATCTAGTCTTCAGCCTCCAATTCTCAGTCACCCATCCAAATTCCAAGTAGGCCTGGTGCTTTAACTTTTCAAGATCAACCAAAATTGGCTAGGTACTTCTATATTTGGGTGGAGGATGAATCTTAAGGGAGGAGAATCTTAAGGGAAGATCAGTGCTAAGTGGGATCAGCCTGGTTTCTCTTGGCTACTTTAGGCTGGTGCAGGCATGCCCTTACCCTAAGGCCCCTGGGCACCCTATTCTTTCAAACTGGGCTCTTTCCTTGTACTCCTCAGATCTCCAAGATGATCTTTAGCTTGGAGACCTGGATTAGCCGGAACAGAAGCTGACCAGGAATTGTAGAAGGACAAGGTCCAAGCTAAAGCAGCAGAAAGCAACACATCTTTTTCTTCTGTGTCATGACGTGACTCTCCCCGCAACAGTCAGCTGTTGTTCAGGCTGCTTTTAAGCACAGGTTTAGTGCTCCTCTGGAAAAGCATGATTGTAGAATATTACTAATTTTATTAAAAACATGTCCCCAAAGAGCCCAGCTGAATGCACCCTTGCAAAACACTTCCCATATCTCCCTCCCCCAGATGTAAGACTGTTAAGAAGAATGATAGGTGGATGTTTTCCTGCCAGCTGGTGGTCTTTGATAAGCAGGACAGAGGAAAAACCAGGGGAATCCACAAATCCCTGTCCTTAGTATGCTCTGTACCTCATAAATGAAGGTAGTAATTAACCTCTGGCAGGATAGGAATCAATAGTGGAGACGATAAGTTTTATGCCAGTATAGCTTTCTGCCGCTACAAGGACAGGTGGATAGCACCTCAACTTGACAATAAAGAAGCATTCTTAGTGTTCCTCCTCTTTAGATAGCTGGTGTGTTTCAGGGCCATCCTGCTTATTCTGTGGAGTAGAGCCCTGGAGATCTGCCCCTCTAGTATTATTCCTATGGTCCTACCACCCGAAAGAATGTGTGATCCTGCCCTTGATGGGTAATGACCTCAGGCCTTATATTCTTTGCTGCAAATTGCAACTTTCACTCTGGTTCATCAACTCTTGAAGTACATCCTGATGTTGGAATGAGCACCCATAATAAACAAACAGAATTTAAAAGATAGACTAAGATCAATTTAAATATAAAAGAGATGCCTCCAAAACTATGCTCCTACCCTGTTAGCACTTAGCCCATAAGATGTTAACAACATCTGATATGCAATAGTTTTACATATCCCCTTGTGGGGAAAAGATCAACTCGCAAACCGCTTTATAAATCTGCCACAGTGTTAGAGTTAGGCTACTGTAGCTAAATGCCTTTTAGATATGCTTCTTCTTTTGAGCTCCCATATTTACAAATGAAAGCTTTTTCAAACCACGTCTTTTAATATAATTTGCATATTTAGTAATACATTGATTAACATTAAACACGGA